>NC_065513.1:21076841-21147300 GCF_006386435.1 Epinephelus moara
GACCTACTCCTGAAAAACTCGTGTCTGCGCAAGGCTTTTTGTCCCTACGAGGCCACCGTCATTTACCCGACGGGGGGGGTGAGCGAGTGAGCCCTGCAATCTAGAATTTGACCACTGATGTCACTGTTTTCAACGGTTTTCAACCCATTTTACACAGTGGCCCTTTAACTATATTTGTGTTTTTTCTGCCAGCATCTTGTTGCTACCTTTTATAAAGCCCCGACCTCACCTGAGTGCTGTGGGGGTGCACGCAAATTTAAATAGGCGTGTTAGTTATACATCGTGCAGTTAGCTTGAGGCAAGATATTGTCTTTTTATTATCTCGCTACTCTTCATCTACATAATGTCCTCAAACACAGGCGACAGTTGACACACAACCGTGATTAAAGTATTCAGGAATAATAGGCCCTTCTTACAGTGGCTACTTTGACAAACACAGCTGTAACTAGTGACATTTGTGATGGCTGGATTGCGTATAGGTGTTCAGCACTGCAGCCTTGTTCCTCTGTATTGTGGCTCAGCTGCTTGTTAGAGCAGCTGAATGGAACCGAGGCATCTGTAATGTTGTTAAGCTTCTCCTGCTCAACATATTGATGAGAGAACATCTTAAAATAGTTAACTGAGGCCATGACGAACATATTTATAAACAAAATTCAACTGCAACATGCTAAAGCCTCAAAACTGAGAGAACAATCACGGATAAGTGCAAATGATTTAAATCCATTAACAGGCTACTTAAAATATCTCATATCTGTAGTTTATGTTGTATTGTATACGTTGTGTTGTAAAAGTTGTACAACACTAAAGGATGATGGTGGATTATACCTGTAGTGATGACTGAGTTTCCAGAAGTTACGGCTGTCTTTTTTTTCTTTCTCTCAGGAACAAGTCCGGGATTTGGGGCTGGAGAGCGGACAAAACTGAAGTCGTCAATGGATTTGAAGCAAAGGTTCAGTTTTATACCTTTTCTTTTAATTACAACTAAAGAGTAGTGCCACTTAAAACTGTGGAGCCCATTCATAATAGATCCTGACGTTAGATTCTGGTGTTTTCCTCAGGTTTTCAGTGTGAACAATGTAAATGTGGTAATCAGGACAAGGACAGAACATCTTACAGATGAAGAGAAAGCCCGGATAAAAAGTAGGTGGAAAATATTCCTCATATATTCTCTTCTTCGCTGTGTATATTTTCAGCATGTGCATATATAATGTATATGGTAGTTTTTGTCCAAAAGAATATCAAAGCTACATTTTCCGGAAACTGAACAAGAGTACTGAAGTTCAACTTTGTTCAAAGGTGAAAGGAACATCTTGGAGTCTCTGCTTGGGACTGTGGAGCAGCACATAAGTGCACAAGGGGTAAGACATGCTTTCATTTATTGCATTAAAGTTGTGTGTTCTGTTGGTAGCTGATTTGATACGAGTGCTCAACTTTATAGGATCTGACTCTTGAGTATGCAACTGCCACCAATCCCACTGCCATAACTCCTGAGGAATACTTTGATCCTGACTTTGATCTGGGGAACAGAGACATCGGCCGACCCATTGAACTAAGCATTCGAACACAGAAGTAAGAAACTTTATGGCCACAGAGACATCATGCTTTTTTCCCACTGCCTTGTGTTAGCTACATCAATAAATTAAGTAGTGTGCATATTTGAACAGCATTTTGCATTAATCTTGTCTCACGCAGGTTCAAAGGTACACTGTGGATGAGTGAGGAACATCCTCTGTCCCTGGTGGAGCAGGTGACCCCCATTATCGACCTCATGGCTCGGACCAGTTCCCATTTTGCACGGCTACGGGACTTCGTAACTCTGAAGTTTCCTCCTGGGTTCCCTGTTAAAATAGGTAAATGACATTCCTAGAAACTACACTTTAAGGAAGGACACGTGTCCCAATTTGCATTCTTCTGTACAGACACATGCTTTTTTGAGTGCGTAATGTGTTCAGATCAACAAGTTTGGCAAATGCCGTGCTGTGTAAGTACCCAGATGGTGTACTCATAATGGTAAAAAAGTAGAGTGTGGAATGCTGGACACATCTCACCCTCAATGGTTGCCATCTTGGCTACGTAGCAGCTGCGGGAGGGATCACCAAACTTGTAAAAATGGGGGCTGAGGAAGCTGCAGCAGTTGCGGTTTCTCCGGTGAACAAAGTGTACACAGTGTGCGAACAGCAGGATCCAAATTGAGACACAGCACTAGTCTCTAGTCCCATTCCCCCTCTGAAGTCTGTTTTTGTATCTAATCTGTTGAGTCTTCCTTTGTTGCAGAGATTCCCCTGTTTCATGTGCTGAATGCCAGGATTACATTTGGTAATGTCAATAAATGTAGTACCGAAGAGGAGGCGAAATCAACGCCAGCAGCCACACCAACATCCTCAGGAGAAGATGAAGAAGCTGCAGGTAGGAATGCAGCCACTTTAAGTCCTGAATGTGACAGTATTTAAAGATATTTACATATCTGTGATTCCTAAACTGCTTTTCTTCTGGTTTTTGTCCATCCAGCACTGCCTGTGTTTCAGGTGTGTCCTTCAGTGTTTGAAGTGCCCGCCAGTTACCACCGCAGAGGAGGCAGCAGACACACACCCATGTCCAACAACGACGAGGAGCTTTTGCAGTACGCCATCCATCAGAGTCTCCTGGAGTCTCGCAGAGTGCCGGGCCAGGTCAGAACAACCATCACTCAGCTCTCTTGCAAAATCTCAACACACACAGATCTGTTCTTGCATCTTCCCTTGCTGTCCTTGCAACTTGGTGCATCCTTTAAATGTTCGGATGCTTGTGTTGTTGCAGGAGGGGATTTGGGAAGACGCTGACGGGGAATTTACTGATGTAATGCCCAGTAGCCAGAGTGACAGGTAGGAACACAGGTGGAATTACATAATGGCATGTGGTAAAAGGAACTGCGTTGCTATGTGCATGTCCTACAGGGAATTAGATGATATATCTGTTCACCTCTTGTCTGTGTCAAGTCACAGAACAGAGCTGGATCTCACTTTCTCTCCATAATGTCATTCTAGGAGTATCCCAGAGGGGGTGCTAGTGGAATATGGAGACACCCCCAGCTCTGTCAGCTCCCCCTCTGCCTCAAGCCCTGACTCAGAGCTCCGCCTGGCCATGGAGCTCTCTGCACGGGCCCAGGAGGAAGAGGACAGGTTGAGGAAGCAGGAGGAGGAGGAGCTGGAGAGGATCTTGCAGCTATCTCTCACTGAGAAATAAAAGGAATAAGAGGGAAATAATAATACAACATTTTCCAGATCCAGAAGCAACCACCACACCTCAAGTTTTCCTTCCTAACCACTCTAGTCATCTATGCAACCGCAGATTTCTTTCTATAGCAGATCATTCTTGCACAGGCAATATCAGACTCTCGCCATCCAATATTTTCCAAAAGGTATTTTTGGTAAAAGCATACTCGTTTATATATATTTCTATCTCAGCATAGTGTGTCTCCATCCTTGAGCTTAGTTCATTGACTCTTTCAGATAATTTTGGGTCGGTTCTGCCTTTTTATTTATTTTCTATCCAAATCAGCCACAGCAGCAGCAACCCACGTGTGTTGATCACATTGTTGTTCAGAGTGGGGTCAAATCAGTGTAATTAAGGTCCTATGAACAGAATGACTACTCAAGGTGACTTCATACAGTGCGACAACTCAAATGTGGCAGGGAAACTTTGATATTTTTAAACCTGAGCCCTGTTTGCTTATGGTTTGTATCTCAGTGACTAATGGAGCAACAGTTTTTGAAACTGGTCCAGTATTGAGCAAGACCACTGCAGCTGGCGACAGCGGTGTTTTTCCCACTGGTCACATAGACACAAACAGGAGAATGGGGACCAGGTTGACAAATAGCAAAATTACCTTTAAGGTCCAGAGCACTGTTGTTTTTGTTTTATTTTCTTTCTTTTGTTGTAGTCTTGGTACCTTTCGCCTCAGTTATACTTTTTTTAGATGGGTAGAATGAGCCTAGCACCATAGAAAGCCACCAGTGCTGTGGACCTAAAGGGACATATTTGAGTGATTTCACTGCAAAGTCTTCCTATAGTCACTTTGTTAAGGACCATGGGCTCACTGAATAACGGACGTCTCAGGGTTCCAGTTTTACACATTTTCCCTTCACTTTGGAATTTGTGAATCTATCAGAAATTGTAGCCTGGTAAATGTTTTCTGGTGCAAAATAATATCACTCATGCATATCTGCCATATCAATATTAATTCAGAACACTGAGTTAATTGAGTCATAGGTTCATAAGTCCACTTTCTTGTACTTTGCGAATGTACACTCTACAGATGGGTAAACAAAAGCATGTTGCTGTGAGAGTAACCTTAAATCAGCTGCATGGTAACGTAGTATATTTGCTGCAACATGATGGGGGTTTAACTTTCCTGGACGGATTTTTTTTTATGGAACACTTTCTCATATTTCATGGTGAGACAGGACGTATTTTTGTTAACTGTCAATACGCAACTTCGAGCATCGTCACCTCAGTTCAGAAACGCAGTAGCAGAGACCAGTCTGTCTGTGGATTTACAGCCATCATGCCATTTAAATGCAGTCACACAAACCAATGCTGCGGAGATTATTCAGATTCCTAAAGGCAGTCTGTCAGCCTTTTGTAGCCACGAACAACTCTTGACCTCTGAGCAGAAGAAAAGACAGCACAGACTCTTAAGATCAAGCATGTCCGCCATATGTAGGATTAGTTTCATCAGCATGTGCCAAGGCATTGCTTTGCTCTGTCAACGCTGGGTGGGGACAAGAGGTGGAGAAGATTTTATGTGGTGCCACTTAGACTAAAACTTTTGAACAGATTTTTTTTTTTTTTTTAAATTTTGTAACTTAAAAACACAATGAAGAGGTTTCAGTTGTGCCAGGGTGATGCTGAGTAACATGCATTAACCACTATAGTTGACTTCACTGACTACCAACCACTTATCAAAGGTCTCTCTGCGTAGCTGCGTCTCACTTTCAGAGGCTGAAGAACTACTTATTGTGTAACGATCAAGTTTCCAAACTGCTGAACAGTTGACTTTAAAAAGGCTAGCTTTGTTAATGTAATGCAGGTCTTTGTAATGCACCGTTCCAGCTGCAAGGTTGTTGTTTTTTTTAATATGTTAAAATTTTAAGAAAATGTGTCAATTTCAAAATGTTGTTTCTAAAATAAAAGCACTTTATTTCCATGAGGACTAAACCTGACTTTGTTCATGTGCTTTATTCACAAAACACAGCTGATCACCTCATTTACTGAGAACACCCCATATTGAGATTTTTATACTATTTTGATTAATTGTGCAGACCTAGCAGATGTCACTGTCTAAATTTTAATTAAAGAGTAAATTGATATACTGATGACTGCCTCTATCTGATTTTATTGTGCATTAGTTTTAGTACAATCAGCCTCGTTCTCTGTTGGCAGTTCATAATTACAGCATCTTCATCATAAATCAGTTACAGAGCAGGATCTCCTTCATCTTCATCATCTGACTAATCAGCCACAGAACAAAATGATGATCCAGACTCAGTTTTATTTCAGGAGGTTGAGCAGATTGTGACATTTAAGGGAGACAATCTGAGTTATTTCTTGTATCGCTTAGTTTAATCTGCACAGAAGCCTTCTCACTTTGTAATCACACAGTTGACAGTTTTATGGTTGCAGAACTCCATTTCCTATTAGCACATTTCCTATATATTAGTCCATTGTGGATTGAGATGTGTTCAGGATCAATGTCCTCTCTTCATCTTCAGCTTTTTTTACAGATGCTGTGATGTTTGCCTCCACAATTTGCTGGAATTTAACTGAATCCATTTTTCCCTCTACCTGTGAAATGTTCCCCCTGCCGCTGGCTGCAACACAAGCCCAAAGCATGATCGATCCGTTGCTCAGTGCATCCAAAAATTTATATTTTAATGTTATCACTCCACAGGACTTGCTTCCAAAAAGCATACGACTTGTTCAGATGTTCCTTTGCAATCTTCTGATGCTGACTTATGTGTCTTGTTTTTTCTTCTTATGAGTCTTCCATTAAAGTCATATTTGTGCAGGTAGCGCTGCACAGTAGAACAGTGCACCACCACTCCAGAGTCTGCTAAATCTTTCTGCAAGTCTTTTGCGGTCAAACAAGGATTCTGATGTGCCTTTCTAGCAATCCTACGAGCAGCCCTTTTGGAAAGTTTACTTGGTCGTCCAGACCTAAACTTGACCTCTATACTTCCTGTTAACTGCCATTTCTTAATTATATTGCGGACTGAGGACACAGGTACCTCGAAACGCTTTGCGATGGTCTTATATCCTTCTCCTGCTTTGTGGGCATCAATTATTTTAGTTTTCAGAGTGTTGGGCAGCTGTTTAGAGGAGCCCATGGCTGCTGAGTGACAGGAAAAGGTTTCAGGAGTCTGAATATTTCTAAAGCTTTGAAATTTGAACCACCTGGCCTCTCCTAATGGTTATTGTGAAGAAGCCAGAGTGCTGACAAGCCAATTAGCTGTCTGAGAGCTCAATGTGGAGTGCCCAGACTTTTGCATGGTGCTCCTTTCCCCTTTTTCACTCTAAACAAAACAAAAATAATAATCTAGCATGTTCCAGCTTTAAGTTTGTGCCTTTTGGAGATCAGTATATCTTCTAATCACTTAACTATTCACATTAAAAGAAACTGTGACCAGGAGTGCCCAACTTTTGCATGCCACTGTAAGAAATGACAACTCAGATTCATTTAATGGCTGCAAAAGTCCAGGCGTATAGACCAAATATCCCTTCAATAAGTGCCATAAAAGTAAATAAACTGCATCTAATTACTGCATTTACTTAATAAAATGTGTAGTCCACATTAATAAATAAAAATAAATTAATATGGCACATGTAGTGTATCTAAAAGCCCAGAGTATTGGGAGTAGTCATTTAAAAATTTAAAAAAAAAAGAAAGAGAATACAGCATATTAAAACAGGTGTAATAGTCTGATGCATCCGAACATACAGTGACTCTTCAACAACTTGATTTCATGAGAAGTGAAACCAAAGGTAGTATCTCATTGTGCAGTGTGGGTGTTGGCAGCTAGCTGTGGTGCCACAGCTCGGGACGGTGTAGTGGTTGTTGTGGCACCGGCGCACAGCTGCTCGGTGCTCGGTGCACCGGGCCGACAGCAGGTCTGTCTCTTGGTCTTTATCTCCTCACAGTTTGGGGCCACGTTCACCGCCGAGACAGCGGTTTGTAGACACAGACAGCCATGATGATCATGAGCACCAGCAGTACTGCGAGGACACTCCCCAGCGTGACTGCGAGGACAACAACAACAACAAGCCGATCACTGACAATAACAACAGATAAACAGGCTGTCTAAGATGCTGGATTAACTGGCATTACTGGTTTTAAACCACTTATGTCATTAGGAAGTTGTTGCCACTGTAGAATAAAGACAGAAAGATAAATTTGGGGTGTACAAAGACCTCAGAGGAGCCTTTCTTTCAGCATCACTGCCTCTGATAGGCCTTCATCATCAGTGCCCACAGTCTGACATCAAGTCTTACCTAAATTCTGTTTCTGTAAAACAACATAAGGTCTGTCGGTCAGTTTGGAGTCCTCGGATTGTCCGTTCACTATCACACTTAAACACATTATAACAGCTGGAGGGATGAGATGCAGCATCATAGCGGTGGAGGCTGGAGGATGATGATGATGATGGTGGTGGTGGTGGTGGTGACAGTGAGGCGTTCCTCCTTCCGCTGTAGGATCTGGGTCCTAAAGCCGCTGTGGTTTGTGCTCACTGTCAGAGCTGAAACTAGGTGATTCATCCATACGTCACTTGGTAGAAAGTTAATTGGTCAATTTTTTGATAAGAGATTAAATTATTTTTGGAGATGCGTCATTTTACCAGTCAGTGATACCCTGGAAATCATAATCAACAAATTAATAAAAAAAAAAAAAAAAGATAAATGAAAGGTAAATACAAAAAACAAATGAAAACAAATATATATGTATTTATTATTGGAATTTTTATTCTTTATGAATTATTGAATTTATGAATGCTGAAATGTGTTTTTGCTTGTTGATATATTTCTTTTTTTTTTCTTTTTTTTTTTACATCGTCAGCTGGCATACTGACTCCCTGGTTTAAAGTAGCAGTTACCCCATAATCAGTACCAAATTACCATAAAATTTTGGGCTATTATTTGCTTACATCACTGAAATCAACAGGCCTATATTTGGGACAGGCCTTTAATTTCTTTCACACAAAACTCTCTCTCAGCAAAGATCAGGAAATACAATCAAATTGTTTATTTAAACAAGTATGAATATTACTCGTACAAAAATAAGGCTTCAGATAATAATGATAATAATGTCAGTTATAATCATTCATTTGATCTAGCTACGGCAGACAGCATCAGAGTGAAAGTGAGTTACGACACCCGACACAACACCACTTTATTTTGCTAAAAAAATACTCACATCTTGGATTAATTTCTATGAAAAACCCTTTTGATTCTTTTGATCTGAGGATGCTTACGGACTAAAGGAATATGAATAACTTACAGGGTAATCAAGGAATGGACACATCATTTTAGGTAGCCAACATCCGGGTTTATGCATCCGAAGAGCTTCTATTAAATAAAAGAACTGCTTGGCAACCAGACCAGGTGTCTAATTGAGACAGGCGTTCATTTGTCAAAATGAGTAGCCACATGGGCCTAGTAAAAGAGTCTACAAGTTTAATTGTAGTTTTATGGTATATAGTTATTTCCAGGACACTCCCTTGGAAATTATTCTGAAATTAGAGACCTGTTAAATAAATTATACCATTTTTTTAAGTGTAGAAATTCACCGATTCTGACTTCATAAATGTGACTATTTGCTGTATTTCTATGCCCACTATGATAGTTATATTTACAATAGTAAATTTGGGGATTTGGGACTGTTGGTCGGGCAAAAACAATAATATGAAGGCATCAGCTTTGGCTGTGGAAATGGTTCTTGTGACATTTTTGACATTTTGTGAATCAAATAATTGATCAATTACTTAAGGAAATAATGGAGAAATAATCATTAATGAAAATAACTGTTGATTGTAACCCTGTTGACAATATAAATAGGGTTGCTCATGTTTGATTACTGGTTGAAAGGCTGCAACTACTGTCTATATTAGTCAATTAATTGTTGAGTATATAAAATGTCACAAAATGAACATCAGTTTCTTTCCCTAAAACTGCTTGTTTCGTCCAACCAGCAACTGAAACCCCAGAGATATTAAGTTCACGATTAGAGAGGACTGAAAACAGGAATATACTCATTTGAAAACAACTGAATAATCATTTCACCTGTTGTAGATTAATAACCACACTGCGGCTGCTGAAGTAAATTGCCCAGGCCAGTCCGCAGCCTTGTCTGCTGCACTGCAGGCTCCTCAAAGCTCCAGGTGTTTTCTTGTAGTTTGACTCTGGAAACACAAAGTGTATAACATCTCTTCTCTTACTGGAAACCATCAAACAAGTGTGAGACCTCCATCACATTCCCCCATTTCTGAAATGTCAAAGAGCAATGAAGAATAAACATAAAGGTCAAGCTGCTGGCGGCTATATATCCTTATATAATTACTCTGCATGACTGATGTATATGGCCTTTACCTTTATCCTCTATAGAACTTAAGAGTGCACACCACCACAAACACTTATGGCTCTTAATTATATGCCAGAGAAGCTTAATGAGGGGTAGGAAATGTCACTCATGGTGGCCTGAAATCCAAAGTGGAGGCTTCCTAGATAAATTAGTCAAACAAGAAAACATTTCATTACAGCATGAACTCAAAGATCCTGTTTTAACAGATGATCCAAAGGCATTTAAACTGATTTCTTTATGCTGTGACCTGAGTGAGCAAGAATGGACACTAGATAAGCTCAATAACGAAATGCACTCTTTAGTTATAAGTGTATTGTTAAGTCTGACTGTCGTCTTCTGTTTGTACATCCCTGTTGATTCATCATTGGATTTAAACATGTATGAGAGCATTACATAAGCACAGTGTAAGTGCTTGATATGTTAATGTCATTACATCATGCCACTTAAATGATTGTACAACAGCACACTGAACTCATTTATTAACACATCAGTAACCTAGATATATTCAGTCAAATGAGGCCACTCATGTCCACAACCATGTCTGTAGACCCTTAGTCTTGTTCCTAATTGATTGGTTGAGGCTAATATAACCTCCATCTTTCTGTGTGTGCAGTAAGCTGAGGTGAGTTTGCTCCCCCCCACTGTTCACAGCCTATCAAGTTGCATGTGGGAACTGATGAGCATCTTCACTGTGTTTTGCAGTGGTGTGTGCTATTGATCAAATCTTCTGTTACAGTTTATGTCATTTTATGTCATGATATCGAAATGAAAAAGGGTTACCCAGCAAAAACTACCACTACGACTATTTCTATTACTATTACTGCTTCGTTATACAGCACGATGTCTGTGATCCTTTAGGCAGGGAGTTCCAGAGCTGAGGGGCCCATTGATGCAAGGATTATACGAAGATCCAATATTGCCATAAAAATACACCCTGAGATATTAAAGGATAACTTCGGTATTTTTCAACCTGGGCTCTATTTCCCCATGTGTATGTGTGCGTATGATTCATGGGTACCACTCGTTCTAAAATTGGTTCAGTATTGAGGAGCGAAACGAGCTAAAACGGTAACGGGGGCAAATGCGTCCTGTATAAAAGTGCTTTTTTTCGCCACTGACCGGTTCAGATCGCCAGTGCTATCTCTGTAGATAGCATATTGTAGCGGCCCTGGGGCAGTGGTGAGTGTGAATGAGTGGAGTCAGCTGTCAGTCAGTTTTGGAGCAGAGAGGGGGAGGGCTGCCCCGCTGGGTACTGTAAGTGAGTATGTATGTATGAAGTGTGTGTGTTACGCTAGAAGAGTCAGAGTTTGGGATGGAGTCTTTTACGTGCTACCCCCTGGAGTGTTACTGGAGTTTTTGGAGTGCTCAAATAAACGGGCCTTTTTCCCGAATGCAAGAACAGGATGTCGTGCAACACCCCATACAGCTTTCATAGGCTGCCTTTGTCGGATGGCGAGATGCTGAAGTTGTGGCTAGTTGTACTACAAATGGATGCTAACACTCCTGTCCAGACACTGCGCCTTGCAGACCATCGGGTCTGCAGTGCTCACTTCTCCCAAGATGACTACTGCCAGCCGAAGAAGAGAAGACATCCAATCCCGAAACACCTCTTCCTCAAGAAAACGGCTGTCCCACGAGTAGAGAGAGCTACAGACACAGTGGAGCAAAGCTCGTGACATCACACAGCCCAGAGGTAAGGGAAAGGCTAGTATGCTATTTACAGAGATAGCACTGGCGATCTGAACCAGTCAGTGGCGAAAAAACACACACTTCATACACACATACTCACTTACAGTACCCAGCGGGGCAGCCCTCCCCCTCTCTGCTCCAACACTGACTGACAGCTGACTCCACTCATAGCACTCATAGCACCGGCGATCAGAACTGGTCAGTAGCGAAAAAAAGCACTTTTAATGCGCAAACTTACGGGACGCATTTGCCCCCGTTACCGTTTTAGCTCGTTTCGTGGCTCCGGTTGCATCCGCCTCCCTCAATACTGAACCAATTTTAGAACGAGTTGTACCCATGAATCATACGCACACATACACATGGGGAAATAGGGCCCAGGTTGAAAAATACCGAAGTTGTCCTTTAAGGGGAGTGACATGGTGATATACTGTCAACCATTCTGTGACACCTGACTGGTCTGTACTCTCTACTGGCCCCTCATTAGTGCTGTAACAGACTATCAACCAAAATCCACAACTCAGGACCTGTATGCAGATATATTCCTGAATGCAACTGAAAGGGTTAAAGCAAAAAAAATTATTGTAAAGGCATCTGTCCAGACATTCAGATTTTGCTCTGTGGTGTCAGTGGAAATCACATCACCAGGATGCAAAATAACTTTCTCATCTGTAGATCCAGGAAAATCTGCTGCTGCACATGTAGCAGAGGTCTGTTTCACTGGTGGCACCCAAAATAAACTGGAGTCTGCACAGTTAGAAACAATCACTTCTGCTGTAGCTGTGGCTCAGAAGCAGTCATCTGCAGTCAGTACATTGGTGGGTGGATCCCTGGCCTTTGCAGTCTGCTAGTCGAAGTGTCCTTGAGCAAGATGCTGAATCCCACCTTACTCCCAGTGGCTGTGCCATTGTTGTAATCAGGCTTGTGAAAGCTAATGAGCAGATGGCACCTTGTGTGGTAGCCTTGGCCACCAGTTACAGAATATACATCAGCGTATAACTTACGATATATTATCAAGAGCTACCCAGCAGTACATAAAGTATTTAAAATTAGCCCCACCTTACCAACTGCAACATCAAAGTGTCAGTAATATCTAATAGGATACTCAAAGGACCCATTCTGCATAATAAGTACTTTTACTTGTGGTACTTTAAGTAGGATTTTGATGCCAATATTTTTGTAATTTTATTAGTAACATTTTGTTGGAACTTTTACTTGTAACAGAGTATTGTTACAATGTAGTATTGCTACTTTTGCTCTGGTAAAATATCTGAATACTTCCACCACTGCGCCTGATAGTTATTAATGCTTTAGTATACAGACCAAACTGTATAAAAAAAAGTGAAAAAGCTGCATGATATGCAAAATAAATAAATTAAAATAAGATCAAATAAAACAAAATCATGTAAAGTAAAATGAAATAAAATGAAATTATATGGCGATATGAGTTGTGATTTTAGTGGATATGGTCATTTTTGTATTTCCTTTTTACTGAAAAAAATAAATAAAATAAAATACTGATGATGTGATTTTTGCTGGGCTTTGTACCAAACAAGAATGTTTCCTCACATGGAATATGATTTGTAGACCGGGGCATCTCTGTAGCACCACAGTGCTTCATTTATAATGAAATGCTGGGACACAATGTACCTTCATTCAAAAAATTGTAGCTCCTGCAGTTTGGAAATTGTTGGCTGTGATTGTGATTTCGATGTTATTTTGATTAACTGTGCAGCCCTATTAAAAAAAGACTTACACTTTTTTTTATCTCCTCTGTTCTCTGTTTTGTCAGGATCCTTGGACGCACTGCTACGTGTATAGTATCAGTCATTTCTTCCTTAAAATACTGTTAGTTGAGCTGTGTTGTTCATGTCAGGTAGAGAAGAAACCATCTATTAGGCAGTGTCTCTTTTATGTGTCTGCTGTGCTTGCCTGTTTTCTACTTCAATGGCAGTCAGTGACACAAAAGGGCTTTGATCTGTACGTCCATCAACCAGCAGCTCAATGAGGAATCATACGTTCCAAACCACTCTCTAGTCTCGTATACGTTCATACCTGTCGTCCTGGAAGTGTTTATCCAGGAATAAAACCCTGCTGAATAAATGAAGATCTAAAGTGGGAATCATGTTACCGTGTGTGTGTGTGTGTGTGTGTGTGTGTGTGTGTGTGTGTGTGTGTGTGTGTGTGCGTGTGCGTGTGCGTGTGTGTGTGTGTGTGTGTTTGAAGGTAGAGGCTGCTCTCTTCCCTTGTATGTTGATGGATTCTGGATATTGCAAATTAGCTTGTTAATTAGAATATCTAATAGAGGTGAGCAGCATCAGCCAACAGCCATTACAAAGACACGAAGATCACCATATGGAGATTCACAAGAACAAATCTCTCGTGTGTTCTGCTACTACCTGTTGTAATATAGGCTGGATTTATCTAAATACTGTCTGACATTTGGTTTGTTTGTTCATGTTTAACCCCCAGGAATGAAAAGAAGCAAAAATATGTACTATAATTAATTTATACACATCTGACAGGTACATAAACCAGGCTGAAAAGGATATCACATGACAATCATCACCCTGCTCAACACATTATTCTCTGAATATAAATAAAGTAAAGCGCTTTTATATAAGTTTAACACTTGGCAAAGACACAAGCAATATTATGCTCTGCAAAAAAATATTTGAACAGTCTTAAATTAGAGAGTGAAAACATTGGAGAGGCACAATATCAATACAACCTTTACAATTTTTGTACATACAGTGTAATATTTAGGCAGATTAAGGCAAAACAGGCTATCTGGAGTTAAATGAAAGCATCAGATGAAGATCAAAAAGTTCATTTTGAATATGAAGAAGCAATAAAGTTGCACATAGTCCAACTTGTACAGTATCTCCAGCCTCTACTTCCTATAATGCCAATAATTAAACAACAGATATTTTCTGAAAATGAGCTTATGTGGTCTTTGTCTGAGTGCCTCACTTATCTCCATTACAAAGGGGAAAAACAGAACATTTTCAGCAGATATATCTGGCAGCTGGTGTGAAGTCCTATACAAGCACTATATTACAGATCTACTGTATAAATATGAAATACAGCATCAGCAAAAATAAAGGAGGGACTGTAATTTACTGTCAAACTGATTTGGGTTTGGTTCCATTTAATCTCTCTTTTCTGTCTCCTCAGCAAAAACGTTTTTAGACTTATAGATCTGACACAAATCATACACAATATCTGTTCAAACTGCCACAAAAATACATCAGAGCTAGGAGCACTTGGTGTGAAGAATATAAGCTGTATGGCATGTTGTCCACTGAGTGGAGGAACAGCCCACTGAATAAGGTTTGGCATGTTGGCTATGTTCACAATTATTTTTTTAATTGCTGTTTTTAGCGTCAACAGGTTAATTTATGTTGATTCTCAAGAAAACAAAAGGCAGATTTCAGATATTATGAGATCCGAGAACTGACTTTTGTTCAGTTGATCACACCAAGTTTCAGCCTTCAAGATAACTGTCAAGACTATTGGGAGAGCATTCATAACTGACTGATGAGGACTGATCTGAATGTTACTTCCAACAAAAAGACACAATGCAATTTCTGCCTGTGTTAGACTGTGTTGGAAGTACAGTTTGATGCATTGATGAATAATGCGGCTAGTGGCTAGTTGTCAGGACCCCATCTACTCATGTTGATCTCTGATAAACATTGAAAGTAATAAGAGGAAATGATCTTTTGTTTTCTCGTGACAATCGTGATTAGCTCATTAACTTTAAATAACAAAGCTAATTTTCTTGAGATGACGAAGTAACATGTGATCTTGAGATAATGGCATTAGAAAAATAATTGCAAGCACGGTCGTGTTTGGCTTCCAAACAAAACACTGTTGCCATGATTATTCTGTGTTAACCTCGCTGTTGTTTCAAGTGCAACACTAGTGTTGTCATTGTTTCATCTCACCTTTCACAAACTACAGAAAATATAGAACTGAACAAGAGAAAACAGCCTCATGCAACAGAAAAGATGTGCTAATGTTACATATAGAGATACATGTTTGTTTTTCCCTTGGCATATTGTTCTTCTGAGATAAAGACAGCTGATTAAGGGAAAAGCAGACCATTGTGTTTTTATAATCACTACTGACTCCTACAACACAGCACAAATGCAACACTTGAAAATGGCAACGTGTGAAGCTACATATTAAAGATCTGAATACAGACCGTACAGATGAGTATTGCTATCTCAGTTCTTCTTGGAGTTACAAATTTAGCAGCATTTACCATTTTTCACAGCGTGCACATGTGCGGTGAAAGTTGACAAGTTGGACATCATCAGCAGGTAACAGTCGTGATGTCAGATAATGTTCAGGTTCGGACACAAATCATAAATTTAAACTGTGGTTTGAGTAGAACTACAAGCAGGGATGTTTTTCATGTGTTAAGGTGTTTTGCTTTCTATGGCACAGTGGCCATGTTGAGGCTGTCGGCGTGGATGTCTGGTATGGTCCTCTCTGGTCTGAGACACACCGCCAACCTCTGTGGAAAACCAGACAGTCAGAAGTTAATTCAAAGGAAAAAGTGAGTGCCCAAAAGTTCATTTTTCTTTTTCTTCCAGCCGACCTGTTTGAGAGATCCAGGGGTCCACACGAGCTTGTAGACCATGTAGATGGGGATCCATATGAAGGATGAGAAGTCAATGATGTATCCCACTGTGATGCTCCAGTCAGGATACTGATAGTCGAACAGCGTGAGGGGAGGCGCTTTCAGCAGGGAGCTCACTATAATATACTGAGAAGAGTTGGGATACAAAATATTTCCATATGTAAATGTACGTTTGTATTCTTACATTGGAAAAAATATTGGCGAATGGTAATTTATCTGTCACACCTCCATACATTGTAAAAGAAATAATAACAGGGGAAGTCATGATAGTGTGATAATTAGGGGCGGAGAAAAAATGGTACAGCACAGTATCATGATATCATGGTATCATTTTTTTTTATCAGATAAGTTATTAATATTACAGATACAAATTAAACTTTAGGTAGCCAACTAGACCAGGGGTCAGCAACATTTACTACCAGAAGAGTCAGTTTTGGTCCAAAAAAATTAATTACATCTGTCTGAAGCCGCAAAATATATTTGCACCTTACAATAAAGGTAACACACACACACCCTTTATTCATTCATTCATTCATTCATTTCCGTAACCGACAGCCATTCACACTCACATTCACACCTACGGGCAATTTAGAGTCACCAGTTAACCTGCATGTCTTTGGACTGTGGGAAAAAGCTGGAGTGCCTGGAGAAAACCCACGCTGACACGGGGAGAACATGCAAACTCCGCACAGAAGGGCGACAGTGCTAACCACTACACCACCATGCTACCCTAAAATGAATGAGCTCACCAGCATTACTAATAGGTCTGATCATTAATATGTTTTACCATTAGGTGGCTAGTCTGCTGTAAGGTATTTATGAATATTTGGTACCTTGCAATGATAGTAAACAAATCTGCCTACATACTATTATTACTAGTGTTCTTCCTCCAAGACTTTTCCTTTCTGGATTTGGAATCCACAGCTGGCTTTGCTAAGGAGACTCAAATTAAAATGCATTTCTTGATGTTGGGGAAAATTAAGAGAAGCGGCACCAGGCTGTAGAACTAGCTATGACTCACATTGTAGTTGATGAAATGTTAAAACATTCTTAATTAGGTTACACATTTTTACAATTGCATAGTGTAAGAATTACTTTAGGACTACAACAATGACAAATTAAAATAAAATGTCCAAAAATAACTGTGATTCATTTCCATGTGGCCTAATTTTTGGTCAAAGCCACAGGGAACCATTTGAGAGGGGCTCAGGAGCCACATGCTGTTCCAGAGCCACAGGTAGCCTTCCCCTGTACTAGACTAATATAATCAATTGCCTCTTTTAAGTCCATTAGATATATTTTGTTGCTACTGCAAAAAATCCCTGAAGTGAGATGAACAGACTGAAAACTTTACCTTATTAGTTAAACAGATGTTGACAAAGTTTTCCTTTGGGGACATAATTTACAGCTGAGGAAAGGTAATAAATGCCAATATATCATAATGTATTTTATCACAATACTCAGCATATCACTACATATTTGAAATTACAATAATATTGTATCATGGCATAAGTATGGTGATAATATTGTGTTGTGGATTCCCACCCCTTAGTAATAATGTAACAGGCCAACCAGAGAGATGGATGCAAATAAGAGACAAAGATATTAAAGTATATACATATAGGAGGGAAGCTGACATTTACCTCAGTGTTTTGCAATATGTATCTTGTAGAAAAAGTTTTCAAGGAAGATATTTAATATAGAGGAGGTTTCATCTACATGGTTGGGGGAGGGGTCAACTGTTAGGGCTTCAAAGGCCATTGGTCCAGTCGTCTTTTGATCTTGTTTTGTCCTCGTCCACTTCTGCTCATTGATCTTTGGATGACTTAAATGGATGACGCTTACTGGCTCTTGTTGATGGATTTGTTTTACATATTCAGTGTATCTTACCTTTTTATTTTTCTAACCTAAGTAAATGTTGGCATTGTTATGGACATTTAGCTCCAGTTGTTGTAAAGATCAGAGTTTTTCATGTCTCACCGCTAGAAATGCTGGACTGATGACAACCCAGCACACCTTCCAGAACAATCCTGGAGATTTGCCCAGCATGGCCTGAACATCACTGCTGAATCTTTTGATACCTGAAAGCAACAACATAAACATGAGACACAGCCACTTGTTTTTCATCATCGATTATCAGTGGTCATCCATTTACGTTGCAGATAAAAGAAAGTTAATAATCTCTTGTTTACCATAGAACCAGGAAACTGCAATGGCCTCAAGGAAACCCACGGCTATGATGGAACGTCCTACTCCGAACTCTTCCAGCAGCTTCACCACATAGGCACCACCCTGTCGATAACATTTTACACCAACTAGTGTGACTGAGGGTAATTATTTGAACTAACGAGGGGCTGCATTTTGTTCTCTTTGGTTAAACTAATTTAAGACGTGAAAAGCTTACATTTGTAAGGGTGCTTAGAGAGCCCAAAAAGCAGACAACTACCAAGCCCAGGACAAAGAGTTCACGTCTGTGAGAGAAATGATCTGGGTATTCATCCAGCACAGCAGTGATGATCGCCTCCAACCCACCAAACTGTAACACACAGAGAACGCTGTTAATGTTGGAAAGTTTAAAGGAATATTTCACCCACGACTCAACCCCTGTTTCCTTGAATTCCTTGTCAGGAAAACTCTGTTTTTCTCAGTGGTGAATGAAGAAGCATGCGAGCATTCTTGATGAATTAAAATAAATGGAAATGAAATAAATAAATGCACCTCTGCAAAAACAGTGTCATGCACGGATGAGTAGCACACCTGGGCAAGTGTGTGTGTGTTTGAACTGCTCGGTTGAATGCACAAGCAGAGTTCAAACACATGCGCTTGACCACGCATAAGTGTTTTAGATAGTGACATTTTAGTAAAACTGTATGTTTACAGGAAGAACTAAGCATACGACTGGATATATGAGACTTGGATTATACTGCACAATTTGTGTGAGAGCTTGTAAACAGATTTTTTTGCTGTTGTTATATACAAACCCCCTTGTACTTCAGTTTATCAAGAATTCTCTCCGTTTTTGGATTCTACGTTCAATGTGGAGAGGTGCGAGAAAAACAAAATTTTCATTGTGAATTCAAGGTAACACAGGGCGAGTAACTGATACATAAATGGTCAATCTGTGGGTGAAGTCTTCCTTTAAAATACACACTATTATATTGTAGCTTGTAGCTATTTCAATGCATTAAATCAATTTGAATGCTTTATGTCAGGTAAAAAATTACATTCCATTAAAATTAACATCAGTTCACAGTTCATACCGTGCTGTCCAGTCCCAACGTGATCATCATCACAAAGAAGATGATTGCAAAGAAAGTCGAACCCATCATGTTTGCAATGGCTTCTGGGTACGTGATGAAGAGTAAACTTGGTCCTGGAAGCGTGAATATATTGAATATGAAGAGATCAGGATCAGCATGTGATTCATAATTGGGTTTTATCTTTTATCTTTTCATGATTTCAAGTATAAAACTAATTCGCTGACCTTTATCCCTGGCTACATCCTCCACCTCCACCTTCCTCATCTCTGCCATGTAGCCCAGCACCGTGAAGATCACGAACCCTGACACAAAGCTCGTCAGACAGTTCACCAAACTGGTCACAATGGCGTCACTGTTGAGGAGGAAATGAAACCCTGCTCAATGACATGCGGCATAACAATCGCCATTCATACAATTCTTCTTTAAACATTATTTTTCATTTCTAACAGAGACGCTGTTCCAAAGAGTTGCTGTCTGATGTGTGACCTGCTCAGTATTTTGCTGACCCTTCTGACCTTTGTTTAATGGGATCCTTTATGTTTTCTCTTCAGCTCTGTGTCTGAAACATGAGGATACTCCTGGCTAGAAACCACTGACACCTCACAAGAATACTAATGAGGAATATTCTACTGAAAGATGCATGTTGTGTGTTCATGATGTAAAGAGAGATGTAAACAGTCTGTGGAGTAATCAACAAGTGACAATCAGCAGCATGCTTTTAGCAAAGGGAAATCCTCTATCTCCAGGCAGCATCTGCAGAATTATATAGAAAGGGTTTTAGATAAATAAATAAACATCTGTGTTAAAGGACTTCCTGTAAGTAATTTTTGTTTTTACATTAAGAAAAAACAATGTTTTGAGCCAGAGGGAATTGAAATATACTTTTTTGATGTTATAAAGAAGACAATGTAAAGGTAAGAATGAGTTCCCATATGCCCGTTCAATGAAAAACAAAATTCAAAGATTTTATTTTGTTTTTATTTTATTTTATTTTATTTTATTTATTTATTTTACAAAACTGGTAACTTGCAATGTAAAAACCTCCAATAAAATAATGACAAACGATTCCAAAACAAACTCCATGACCATTATTTTGTTTTATTTTATCTTATCTTATCTTATTTTATTTTATTTATTTATTTATTTATTTTTTATTTATTTATATAATCTATAATCTCTATACAATCAGGAAACCCCAGATCCCACTTGGGATTGACGCTGACATCTTTGTACTGTGTTTGGAAAATGTTGGATTGGTAAAGAATCGACAGTCTCCAGTTTCATTCATGATTTGTGTGTTTACTACTGTTCCCTCACATGCCACTCTGCTCTATTAATCACATCAGCCACACACACTATCAGTCATACTGGGAGTGTACAGTTTAATTTCTCCTCCTGTGTACAGCTTGGCATTTATACCCACCATGTAGTATTCACCACTCCTGCCTCTGATAACATTGTCTCAACCACACACCATCTTATTTAAAGCATGAGCAATAAATCCCACAGCTGCTCTTTTGGTACTGACCGCGTACTGCGCACTACAGTCGTTACACTCCATCCTTAAATTCAACAGGAGATGTGATTTCTGTGCATAGAGTGTACAAAGCTTTCAGCCTTTTATCTGGACTCTCTACCTCTACTTATCAAACTGTGGTCAAGCCACAAATGTGGGTTCACATCATGACTCGGTGTGTCGTGGGTCCACATTAAAGCTCGGCTCTTACCGATAGCAGTTATTTGTGAAAGGGTTGTAGCTGGACAGAGCCAGGAGCACCCCAAACCCAGGCCCCAGAGAGAAGAATATCTGAGCAGCAGCATCCACCCACACCTAGAGAACACACAGAGAGGGACAGAAAGAGACATTACACCATCTGAGACTACACGTTCTGGGATGCTACAGGTTTCTATGGGCATTTAAAAGTATAAAAATAGCCTACAGTATTTCTGTTTTTTTGCCAGGTGTTTCCTTTCAGGGATTTGATGTCACCCTCCAAATAAAATGAATAACTTCACATTTTCATTTTTTATTTTTGTGCTCTGATCCCGCCGTATAATTTACCAAGCAGGAGAGGTGTTGTGCCACTCATACAGAAATCTAGTTGCCGCACAGCTGTACGCAGGGAGATCTGAAGAGCAGCGTGCATTCGGCATTAAAAAGAAGAGGGCAGCGTTGGATATCGGTGAGTGAGACAGAAAGGGAGGCCTTTGTTAATGGGCAGAAAATCTAAACCAATTATGCATCTTATTATCCTGCTCTGTGGCTTATTTATGCATCTCATTTAGTCTCATCCATATTCCCTTCAAACCAAAGCACTCACACATGTTTGGCAAACAACTGCAGTGAGACGGAGAGCAAGAGGACGTTTTAATAGATCTAAATATATATATATATATATGGATAGGCAGATCCTCAATGGAGTAGTGAGTAGAAATGTATGATGGTCTATATTAAAGCAGTGGTTTCCAACCTTTTATCTTAAGAGACCCCTTTTATTTCATTGAGTAGAATGACAGCCTCTGACTAAGTGACATATTTTATGGATATTTCATATTATATTCAATGTGTAACAATGAAAACACAGAACAACTGACCTAAATAATGAATGCAATATCTGCAGGAAGTTTGTGTAAAACATTTACATGAATTTTGAGCGGATTATTTCCTGTGAATATTACACCAGAGATGAGTTTCCTGATATTTTTAGGACCTTTTGATATGATTCTCAGTCTGTATTGTTATATATGTTTTATCTTTAACAATCATACATACTTGTTTTCCTCTGCCTGACACTCGTCCATTGTTCCTTACCTCTTTGGTTGTTTTAACTGCATACTGCATTGTATTTTTTCTAATGCAGGATGAGGCTGTTTAGCAGTAAGTGAAGGTTCTGTGACTATAGCTTGAGTTCAGGTCTTCATCGTGCCTTTATCCTTTGAGATTTTGGGAGGCCAGTTTATATCCTGAATAATAATCTAAAGGTTTTCTTAACAGAAATAAATGACATGCCCACATATAGATTAACTGTATTTATTTAATAAAGTTTTCTTACACCTCTTAAAATCAGGAAGGCCTCGTGACCCCCTGCAAAGCTTTGATGACCCTCAGGGGGCTCAGGACCCCCAGATTGGGAGCCAGCGTGTTAAACTACTGCCTCTCATGCATGAAGATCCAGATGTGTTATTTTATTACATCAGTCCAGCAAGTTCAATCAGGAACTCCTTAACGTCTTAGTGGTATCATCTGGCCTTGCCCTGAGTTAAAGTCCTTTTGGGAAGTTATATGCTGTAAAATGGAGCTTATCATTACATTTTTGTTTTGCAGAAATTTGTACTTCAGGTGAAAATTCTCTCTCTCTCTTTGGAAAAACATGTCCACGTCTGTTAAAATAGATAAAAATAATGGGTCAAATTAATATATGAAAAAAAAGAAAAATTCTAAGTAACATTTATTTATTATTAAACTTAGATGCAGTGATGAATAATTTCCCACTCCCTGAAGCAAACTAAGATTGCTCCGATTATTTATATTGACATGTATTTAAGCTTATGACTCTTCTGTTTTTTCACTGCCTGAGAAATTATTCTGTAATTGCTTTGATATGGATCTTTTAAATCACAAGTATAAAATAAGATTCTCAAGGAACCAAACCTATGAGGCATGACCATGTTTTTCGTGTTAGAGATGTGGGAATTGCCTCCTTCTCTGACAAACCAGCTGGCTGACCAGCTTTGTACAACTCACACTGGTCTCCAGCAGCTTCCCCCACTGGGGTTTCAGGTAAAACACCACACCTCTCCAGGCTCCTGGCAGAGTGGCGCCTCGAATTAGCAAGATGAAAAGCACAATGTAGGGCAAGGTGGCCGTCACCCACACTACCTGGTGTGGAAGAAAGAGATGAATCAGGAGGAGAAATACAAGGATCATAGATATGTGACTAAAGTAAAGTGGATACACAATAATCTTCTGTGTTGTTATGATTTAAGTATCATTACCTTTCCTGAGGTCTTCACGCCCTTCCACAGGCTGAAGTATACAATGGTGAAAATGAGAAAAAGGCAGAGCATCAACTGCCAGCGAACACCCCCAACGTTTTTCAGCCCTGATGACTTGTGGATCTCAAGAACATTCCTCCTGTAATGATCAAACACATAAAGCATCGCAGTCTCAGCATGCAACACAACATGCTCCTCACAAAATCACCAGCCGACCATATCTGTGTAGAGCGTTACTGTAAAGCTATTTATATACAGTATGTGGTTTCTGTTACTCACACTTACATGCACTTACGTGTAAAATTCCTCTGCCGGAGACCTGGATTTATTCGTCCAGGTGACGTTGTCCATGCCAAAATAGTTGGTGCAGTCGGGAGTGTTCCACACATTGTCGCAGTTTGTCCAAGGCAAGATGGTGGAGAAAGAGGAATAGAAGTAGAAGAGGGCCCAGGCGATGATGGTGTTGTAGTAGAAGGACACATAGAGGGCAATGATACAAATGGCATATCCTATACCTGAAACAGAAGAAGGGCATTCAGAGGAGAAAGTCACCTGTGAACTATGGCTCTCTTTGAAGATAGATTTACAGAATTAAAACTGAACAACATGAAGATAGAAGATCAAAATGAGTATAATCCCATCACTGAGTCGCACAGTACCCATCTGAATATCTGCTGCTGAGCAGCACAGCGTGAGGCCTCACCTTTGAAAATGGGACAGATGTGTTTCCATATGGATATGGCTCCGGTTCTGTGGAACTGTCCCAGTGCCAGCTCCATGTAAAAAAGCGGCACACCACCAAAGATGGCCATCAAAATGTAGGGGATGAGGAAAGCACCTGCACAGAGATGCATGAGAGTGCAGATTATGTGGGGCTTTAACATGAAGGTCATGATGACTTTTAGTGCTGTCTCATGCATGAAAAACATTCATAAACTCAAGGATGAGGACTCTCAAGGGCTTGAATATAGATTTAAAAGTTTAATATGAATGAAAATATACAAGTCAGATTTCCCATTGGCCTCATTTTTACATCTGCTAATTATGCTCGTATGTAAATTGTGGTTTACATCATAATTCAGCTCAAAGGGGATTTACAAGAATCAGAATCTTTGATCAAAGCATGGACAGGAACATTACGTCAGAAAAGCATTTTTGACACAATAAATGTATTTTCACACTCAAAATTATAAAAGGAAAGGTCTACGAAATCTGTTTATTTGGTTTTAGACCATCTTTATCTTCTAATTATGATTCTTCAATCCTGTTTGTATGTTTAACTTGTCCATTAAATCTTGTCTTAATGCCTTTTTATGTCTCAAGTGCCTTGTCTTTCCTTACAACCAGATTGGCTGCTGTAATGTAGCCGATGTTAAAAAATTTTTTGAGTAAAAGCACAACCTTTTCCAAACAAAATACATGACTGAACCAATCTGAGCAACACTTTTATGTAGAATTATTCACTTTAAATTGTAATTTTTTTGTCATATAAAGCTTGAATGTGTGAAGCTCCTGTTGTTTAAAAAAAAAAAAATTGAGCACAGAAAAACAGATACAAGCTACGTCATGGGAAAATTGTAAAAACTTTTCAGTGGACTTTTTTTTTTCTTAATAACGTGAAGGCTACAGATGCGCACTTCAGCACCATGGACAGTTTCTGCCCCCAGATGCGCAGCTTCAGTCTGTTTTTTGGATAACTTTAAAGCCACTTTGAGCTCAAATTCCGAGGTTAAATCGATTTTAAGAGAACATAAAAGTGTTTGCCAAGTTGATCCTTACATTAGATTTCAAGTTACACAAATCTAAACTTGTGAAATAAGGCTGAATGACCTGGTTTAAAATGTCTAAACCACTTACCGCCACCGTTTTGATAACATACGTATGGAAATCTCCAAACATTACCCAGGTCCACCGCAAAGCCAATGACAGACAAGAGAAAATCCATTTTTTTGCTCCATTTGTCCCGGGAGTCCGTCTGAGTGATGACCGGCACCGGGACCGCGTTGTTGGAGCTGTAGCCGGGGTTCGGGGAGCCTTGGTGGGCCATGACTGCTGAGTCCTGTCGGGGCATCGGACTGTGAAAAGTCAGTCAGAGGAGCAGCTCCACAGAGAGGAGGATGTTTCTCCTGTGATGATGACAGGGAGGAGTGGGAGGAGTTGGTGGGGCTGCAGCGGACACTTGGGGATACCTGTTAGTGCAGAAAGAGAGGCGAGGCACAGAGGTGTTTTTTTACTGACATCACTTTGAGTACAGTTTGAACCAAAAAGCTCAAGCGGATCTGGAAGTCCCATGTGTTACTGCTGATCAGTAAAATGGTTGTGGGTAAGTTAGGTTAGTTTAGACTGACAAGACTGCAGCTTTGCTCAGTTTTCATCATTTTTTTTTTTACTGAATTCATGAAGTGCTTTTGGCAAAATCCCATTTGATTCAAATTTAAGAGCAGCAGCATGTCTAGTAAAGAAAAAGCTGCTTGTTATCAGGATAATCAACGTTCAGTGACAATGATGTGACAAGCAGAGTTCACCATGGGCACCTTCCTTTTGCTGAAAATATTATCTCAAATCACAGTCACACAGTCACACATGCACCAAATTACTGAATTTGACTTTCTAATATTTAACAAGAAGCTTTGAATATATAATTCCCATGAGGTTTTAGGTCCCTTTCAATGGGAAATAAGACATTTTAAGGCTATTAGAGTTCTGATACTCTACTACAGTATTGTATGAAAAACAAAGATCATTGTGGCCAAGCCTCTACATGTTCTGTTGGTTTTCACAGTGAGTATATGATAAAATATAATTTTATTCTGATAAAGCAACAGGAGGCCCAGCAAATTAAATAGGCTACTGAGGTTATGGTTATCAAGATTTATGTCTGCTGTTCATCATCCTTCAGTCACAATGATAAGAGCTCTTTAGTCACACAACCACAATACACATAGGGGAGACTGGGGTTGGTTGGCACACAGCTATCTTCTGGTCCCATGAAGGTCAGAGGAAAAAATGAAACCTTAACCGTTTGCTATCTTTACCTGTACTTATCTACACTGACAACGTCTGGGCATGCTTCTGATGAATCAGTGGATGGTGTCCTATGGGATCTCCTCCCAGAACTGGATCAGGGCATCAGTGAGGTCCTGGACAGTCTGAGGGTCAATGGCATCAATGCCTTCATCATCCAGGAACTGCCTACACACTCTGGCCACATGAAGCCAGGCATTGTCCTGCACCAGGAGGAACCCAGGGTCCACTGCAGCATGTGTGAGGTCTGACAATCGCTCTGAGGATTTCATCCCGGTACCTAACAGCAGTCAGGGTACTGCTGGCTATGACATGGAGGTCTTTGTGACCCTCCAAGGATATGCCTCCACAGACCATCACTGACCCACCGCCAAACTGGTCGTGCTGGATGATGTTACAGGCAGCATAATGTTCACCACAGCATCTCCAGACTCTTTCACTTCTGTCACTTGTGCTCAGTGTGAACCTGCTCCCATCTGTGAAGAGAACGAGGTGCCAGTGGTGGACCTGCCAATTCTGATATTCTCTTACGAATGTCAATGGAGCTGCATGCTGCTGGGCTGTGAGCACAGGTCCCACTAGAGGACATCGGGTCCTCATGCCACCAACATGGAGTCTGTTTCTGACAGTTTGGTCAGAAACATGCACACCAGTAGGTACTGGAGGTCATGTTGTAGGGCTCTGGCAGTGCTCCTCCTGTTGCTCCTTGCACAAAGGAGCAGATACTGGTCCTGCTGCTGGGTTGATGCCCGTCAACGGCCCTGTCCAGCTCTCCTCATGTAACAGCTGGTCTCTTGGTTTCTCCT
Source organism: Epinephelus moara (assembly GCF_006386435.1). NCBI lineage: Eukaryota > Metazoa > Chordata > Actinopteri > Perciformes > Serranidae > Epinephelus > Epinephelus moara. The sequence continues at coordinate 21,103,875 of NC_065513.1, forward strand.
CCAAGCTCTTGAGACTGTGCTGGGAGACACAGCAAACCGTCTTGTGACTGCACGTATGGATGTACCATCCTGGAGGAGCTGGACTATCTGTGTAACCTTGTCTTGCTTTTGCCTCTCCATTGCACCTGTTGTCACTTTCATTTGCACCAAAGCAGGTGAAACTGTTTCACAATCACTTGTGCTTCCTAAATGGACAGATTGAGTTTGCTTGACTTTTTGTTATGCTGTGACCATTAAGTGTGCCCTTATTTTTTTGGGCAGTATACTATGTCACAATAGCTGAAAGTCACTAATGTTTCTGGTGAGGGTGACATTTAATTTTTATAGTATTGAAAGTAAAGAAGTAAATACGTGGTTTGTGGACTCAAAGTGTTGTTAACCTCCGTTAGATAGAGATATTGGATATGTGTTAATTCTAGTTAGTAGAGAAATGAATCAGCTACATTTTGATATAAAATTTAAAAGTCTGTGATGAACTTGAAGAGTTGAGAAAACAGTTTTACCACAGGGTCCATTTATTAGCTACTCTGAAGCTGTCTAACACGATTTTGCTGCTTCTACATGCTACCAAGCAGATGTGTGGACTGGAGTCACATGACTTGGACTCGAGTAAGACTCAAGTCACAAATTTCACTACTTTAAACTTGACTTGACAAAAGCAAAAAGGACTTGCACTTGACTTGTACTTCAACACCAATGACTTGTGACTTCACTCAGATTAGCCTTTTGACTTGAAAACACTTGAGACCTTCCCCCAAGCCCAAAGATTAAAAAGTTATTTACAAAGTGAGCCATGAATCAAATAATTTCCCTTCATTGCCTGACTCAACTAACATTAACGCGATTCATCCCAAGCAAGTCAACACCTAATTCCCTCGATCCACTTTGTTTGAATCAATCCGAGAGCATCCAGTCAAGCTGCAGGGAAAGTGGCGTAGGAAGTTATGACGGGCCTCAGTGCACGCTACTATGAGGGGCCCAATAGTGTAGGCTATCGTGCACATTGACACTTGCCATCGGATTACATTAACATACATATTAGCCAGCAGTCATTATTGCATATCTGTATATCACAAAAAATACGAATGAAAATGAGAAATGATTAATTTCATTTAACAATTGAAAAGTTTATTTGTAATAAGCATTTAATTTTGTTATAGATGCTACTGACTATTTTACGAAAAAGAAAAAAAATATGACAGAGATGTGTTTGCCTTTTTTAAGATCATATATAGCAAATGGTACTGTTTGTGATTTAATGAGTTCTTCTTTGAAAACAGGCATATTTCCAAGGTGGCAGTCACTCATAAGGGCCCATTCTTGACCTGGAACTTGGGTGCAAAGACTTGAAACTTACTTGTGATTTGCAAAACAACAACTTGGTTCCACCTCTGCTGTCAAGCCTCTAAATGTTAAGTTGGAGACTTTTACTATGTCCTTCTTTATATACATCTTTCCATGTACGCTTCATAGAGTAAAATTTATATAGCACTTGTTATATCAGATGTCAGAAAGTGCTTGACAATAAAAGTCAAAAGCAAGATAAAAACTACACATGCAATATAAAACTAATAAGCAGATGGGTCAAAGCTGGAGGAAAAAAGTTAAATAGGTATAAAGATCAAGGTGCTGTTCTAAAAAGTTAAATAGGTATAAAGATCAAGGTGCTGTTCTAACCAATGAGCAGTCAGTCCATTTAAACTTCCAGAAGTTTGACGTAGAAAGCTATAAAAAGCATCATCTTGGCATCCTGATCCTATGTTAATACAGTTTGGTGAAGACAGCAGAATAGCATCACAGCAGCCTAACTGCCCTCATTAGGAAAAACCTAATAAAAAGACTTTGTAATCAAATCCACCGCTTTTAGCACTGGGCACTTTGAAAAGGCTGCTAACTGGATATTCAGAGTGCAGCGGTCACGTAGGAGAGAGTGCATCAAATGAGGTTACTTTGGGAAATGGATATGACACAGAGATAGGACAGGAGGCATCCAGAGCCATCATAAAATTGTCACGTAAGAGCCAAGTGGCAGCCAAACTGTCTCGCCTCATGTTACATGACCTGTTGTCCGGCTGCATCACCTGAAGTTGGGGAACGGTGACATGCAGACTGTTTGTTGATGGATAGATAGATAGATAGATAGATAGATAGATAGATAGATAGATGGAGTTCTGATTCCTCCAGCTTCAACATGTCTTCTCACTGCCAGAGCAAGAACAGAGAAGGGTAAACAATCAGCCTAGGGAAAAAAGCAGCGGTTGCTCAGCCGAGGTGTGGTGGCCCCTGAGGGTCAAAAACATAACAGCATAACAACAAACCATATAGCACTGGCCTTCTCTTACATACAATCCTGTCAATCTGCATTGGCACACATGGGCAGAAGAACATCAGACTGACAGGAGCCTCCATCGCATGCCCTGGTGCCTGTTAGAGCATGTCGACTCTAATCACACATGGACGTGTGCATGTTGGCCCTCTGTGCTGACAGACAAACAGACATGGACATGACACGGCATGGTTCTTTCTCAAATTTAGAATTTTTCTTTGAAGTGTTTTCTTTTGGCAACTCTATAAATTATTCTCATCTCTATTGTCTCCTGAGCTCTTCTGGAGTTTGGATCCTGTGCGAAAATATGACAGTGTGACATATGTTCCTGCAGATCACCCATTTCACTGTTTACTGCAAATAAATGCTGTTGTTTATTCAGAGCTCTGAACCAACAAACCCATACAAATAAATACTGTTGTTTTCTCATTGACAAGTAAGCAAAGGCGAGCCGGAGAGGAGCTGTGGTGTGTTGTTTACTCAGGCAGAAGTCCTGGTGTGGCATTTAATAAGACATGCTATTACCTCACATTATCTAAAGCCACTGTAAGGTGTGAGTCATCCCATGGATGGAATCCTGGGTTGAAGAGGAGGGCTGGTTAGAAAAATAGAGAAAAAAGGGGCCAAAGCCTCGTCATCACAATGAGGCAGGAAGATGGCTCCTTCTATTCAGCTAAGGAAACAAAAACTGCTCCTTTTATATTTTAAATTAGTATTTTACACCCTCTAATAACACCTGGATGTCTGAATAGTGTTATTATTGCTTAGTCATGTAAAGTTGTAAGATTACAGGTCTTTGCAAGTGATTACAGAGCTTAAGCTTTAGGACTACAGGACAATGAATCACATCTTGTTCATCCACAGAGTGAACACATGGATTTTGTTGGCTCTGAAACTATGAGGGGAGCATTAGGGGGGTCCGGCCCCACTCCTCATAGTCTGTCAGCCTGTGTTATCCCTCCATCCTTTCACCACCTGATCTACCTGACAGCTCAGTCCTGCAGGCAGAGGTGGACTCATGGCCCAGAGAAACTCCACACTCCAGTGCACTGAAGCCAACCAACCCCTGCTGCACATAATCTGTCTCAGACGGAGGTTTTCCTGAACATGTTCTCACTCATATATAACACACACTTACATGTAGTGATTGTTGTTAGATGGGGAGACTGATTCTTCTTTAGAGTCAATCTGAAAAATGAGTGTCTATGTGGAATTTTTTGTTCTTTTTGGGTCTTGGGCATCAAAAATGACACAGTCGCCATCTTCTGGACAATATGTGACATCGCTTTTGTGCAACCATTACAGGGGAATAAGGAGAGCTGAACATGCTGCAGAATTTCTTGCCAAATTTACAATATTTTCTTAAAAAAAAGTGTTGAAGTAAAGTTACTAAATGTCCATCAGCATTAATATCTGTTATATTTTAATATAGTGAAGCATAATGATTGTATAATAAACATATTTAAAGTGTTTTGTTTATCATCAGTAATAAAATTAAACCAGAAATTTGACCTGATACATCCCAAGTTTTGAACTCTTGGCACTTTTCCTGAGTGTGGAACAGGTGGAACAGGTGGATCATATTTGCTTTGAAATGCAGTGTATACAATTTCTGGTACATCATAGATGCTGAATCACATTTTTTAGGGATGGTACACGCTGAGATCAATAACTGCTGAATGATTTAACTAGATAAATCACTTTTTTTTTCCTGATCAATGTGATGGGTGTGATTTGCAGATACAGTTTCTGGTTCATTTTAAAATTTGGTGTCCCAGTCTTTCCATAGTAAGACCACAAGATGGCGTAAAGACATAATGTTTTCAGTTTAATTTGCAACAAGCACATGCCTCCCTCTTCCATGTATTATATGTACCCGTTCGTTTTCAGTTCATTTTTTATTTAATTGCACTGAATGTCTTTATAAAATATCGGTGCAGAGACAACATCACAACAGGGAGTTAACCCCATGATGTCTCCTTGAATCAGTGAAGTTTAATTTAAAAAATGTGGAGCACTATTCCTAAAGTAAGCAACTATATCTGATGGAAATTATTATTTTAATGCTGGAAATCCATCTTTGCTTTCTTTAATTTTTAGCCTGCTCTCTAGGCTACTTGGACCACCAATGGCAGCCCTGTATGTGTCTTTAAGAGGCGTGTGTAAGAGGAGGTGGAGTTGGGATCGCAGTGTACAAGCAACACTCAGCTGATGGGAGGAGTGCTGCTTGCAGACAGGAGACAGGATCCATGGCAACAATCATGGCAGGTGGGAGCAACAACAACAAAAAAAATTTGTATAAATATTTTTGAATTCTGTTTTCATTGTTTTGAGAATATACACTAAGTTGAGTTGTGGCAGATAGTGAACATGTCCTGTGTGGGACTGTGTGTGCTGTGTTTTAGAGGCAGAGACTCGTCAGAGGCTGCTGCGCACCGTCAAGAAGGAGGTGGGTGTTTTCAGCTCAGCAGTTATCGAGTCGGAAAAACAAACACGTTGGGTTTGTATGAAACTGTTCACCCTGTGCACAGATGAGTGATACCTCAGGAACAGTGGGTGACACTTGTTATGCATGATCTGTCTTTTCCTGATGATGACACCTGAGATAAATAGCTTGGACAGTCATCACTCAAAGATTAGAAAACAAGCCCTATTAAAAATGAAAATGTTTTTTCACTAAGTATTTATTCCCTTTAATATAGGCCTATATGTATATGATTCAGTGTTTCCTATTTGAGAGCTCGTGCTGCAGCTCAGTAATTATTCGGGTGGAGAAGCAGCATGAAAGAAACAGATTGTCTGTAGTCAGTGTTTGTGTTTATGGCAGAGCAAACCATCAGCCTTCTGCCGAGCCATTTGGTCGTTACAGTCAGACACAAGCTCTGTGTGTGTGTGTGTGTGTGTGTGTGTGTGTGTGTGTGTGTGTGTGTGTGTGTGCGTGTGCGTGCGTGCGTGTGTGATGCATGCATTGAGTTATATGGTGTTGAGTGGAAACAAATATGGAAGCAGCTCTGGTGGTTTGTTCAGCTGGTTTTCAGCACTCCATCTCTCATCATCATTTGAGGTTACTGCAGTAACACAGGAGACCAGAGTTCAGCAGAGATCAAATGAGACGTCGCTACCATTTAGTCTGTCTGACATTTAAACCTTGAATGAGGTTTCTTCTCAGAGATCTTCATCCTTGTGAATGGTCTTTCTCAGAAAGCCTACAGGAGTCTTCTTCTGTAGATTTGAGGTCCCAACCCTTGGGGCAAAGGACATGAATGTTTGCATAAAGATCTCTTAAATGTTAAGAAATGACACACTCATGATTTCACATGGAAGCAAATGGTGCTGATGCTGAGAAGCAAAGCTCAAGTTGCATAAACATCCATTTAGAGGATCAAGAATGATTTTCACTGCTTCTAATGTCTGTTTTCATTGTTACTGCCTCAGATTCACAGCTAAATTATAATTTTTGGACTGGCTTGTTGGGGCTTAATGTTAGCAGATTTTTAGGGCCTGCTCTTTGCACTGTTACAACTAAATTCGCGCTTCATTAACTCTTATAACCAGCTAGTATCAAAGTAGCAACTTACTAAATTAGACTGCACCATTAAAACCTTAGAAATGGAAATCAGTTGCTATGAAACGTCTTTAGTGCCATCCAATCAAAAGCATTTCATTAGGCAAACAGGAAGTCGCTGCAGCATCACTGACCATTACTAGCTCTAAGATAACCTACGAAAAGAAGTTTGTTTTAGATTAAGGGGAGCAAGATAAATTCAACTTACCAGACAATCCTTTGTAAATGTAGGTATGAATTTATTTTACTTATATGTACTATATTTAGTGTAGCATAGAGTGAGAAGAAATGTCCCATTAACCTAACATTAGCTCAAAACATGTTATTTTTAAGGCTAATGTTAGTGGCACACCGTCGTGATTTGAAATTTCTGGGGTTTTGTTATGTTTTTTTTTGTTGTTTTTTTTTTGTCCAGGTATTTTTGCGAAATTCAATTTCATCAAAGTTTACATCAGTAGTAAAGTGTCAGGTCACATGTGTAGACCATACATATGTTACTCTCCTATCTAAACTGGCTAACTTATATAAGTTACTGTATATTAGCAGCTATCATTGGTTCAGATAATGTTACCTATCCAACAGTTACACCTGACAATGACTGCAGGTAAATATTTAGAAGTAATTTCTTTGTAAGAACCAGTGGTAGAACAAGTACTGAGATCTTTTACTTAAGTAAAAGTAGCAACACCACAGCACAGAAATACTCTGTTACAAGTAAAAGTCCTACATTCAGATCTTTACTGAAGTAAAAGTACTCAAAGTACCAAAAGTAAAAGTAGTCATCATGCAGAATGGCCCATTTCAGAATACTGTATTTTTATGTATTTTATTACATGGTGTTGATGCATTCATGTGTTCATCACTTTAATGCTGCAGCTGGTAAAGGTGCAGCTCATTTTAATTAGTGTATACATTGCTGGGTAGTTTTATCTATATTAACATACCATCATTTTTTAGTTAATTATAATTTGTATTAGGCCGCATGATGGTGCAGTGGTTAGCATCATCGCCTCACAGCAAGAGGGTTCCTGTGTTTGCATGTTCTCCCCGTGTCAGCGTGGGTTTTCTCTGGGTACTCCGGCTTCCTCCCACAGTCCAAAGACATGCAGGTTAATTGGTGACTCTAAATTGTCCGTAGGTGTGAATGGTTGTCTGTCTCTATGTGTCAGCCCTGTGATAGTCTGGTGACCTGTCCAGGGTGTACCCTGCCTCTCGCCCAATGTCAGCTGGGATAGGCTCCAGACCCCCCGCGACCCCCACCAGAAAAAGCAGTTACGGAAAATGAATGAATTAATATTGTATTAGCAATCAAAACCTATAAAGTAACTAGTAACTAAAGGTATTTAATAAATGTAGTGGAGCAAAAGTACTATATTTGCCTCTAAGATGGAGTAGAGTAGAAGTACATAAAGTAGCAGAACATGTAAAAACTCAAGTGAAGTACAAGTACCTAAAAATGTACTTAAGTACAGGACTTCAATAAATGTACTTAGTTACTTCCCACTAGTTTGAATGGTGAAACCTGATTTACTAAGGATTTGTGTTATTTGATTTGTGTTATTTCTCCACTTTGTAAACACCTGTCATAATTAGTTTGAGCTTAGTAAATGGTGCGCACAAATGGTGCAGCTGGCAGGAAACTAAAACTCCCCTGAAGTATAATAATAGAAGATTATTCAAGTATTCACTGCAATGTGATTAAATATTTATGTTGAACCAATTCAGCTTCCAACAAACCCATGCACACATTGCAGATAGATGATTATTTTACATATCAGCAAACTGATGTATGTTTCACTCCATTGTGGCTCTATTGTCCTGCAGTGGTGTTTACTCTGTGTCACTACTACGGAGGTTTTCGTTAAGCTCTGTTTGTACAGGAAATGTTTTCTCAAAATCACAAACACCTTGCTTAACATTTACAGTCAACCCTGGGAGCTTTCCTATATAACCTAAACGGCGCTATTGTTTGTTGTGGTGGCTAAAAACCTGATGCAGAGGAACAACATTAGTTTTAATAGAGCCAGGAGTCATTTCCATTTCCTGTCCAGATTTTCCCCAGTAGAGAACGCTTTGTTTAACATTCCTCTGTTAACAGCTGATGGATTTATTTCATTAGTTTCATCTCAGATTGCCTCATAAACTACAATACTTTATTTCAGCTAAACAAACAGAGATAAAAATCACATCCTGGATCTTGTGAAAAGAGGAATGAAGAGACTTTGCTTTGATTTGTTTTCCTCCGAGTCCTGTTTTCAGTCTTATCAGTGGAGACCAGACCCTTCCCATGATTAAACCTGCCTCCTTTGTGCTGATACGGCCTCGCTGGGATTCACTCGCAGTGGCTCTTTCACTGTTTACCACAAATGCAGCCTGATGGAGTCTGTGGATAAACCAGCAACACAGTATGATAGCTGACTTCATAAAAACCAGCATTAATCTAGATGAGTTAACAAGAATTTTAATGTATTGGTAGATGTGTTTCAGATACATCTATTTCCTGTGAAGGAAACATGGATGTTGTTGTTTGTATCATTTTTCCCATTAGTTTATAATCATTATTACTCTGTGTGGGTTTTACCATATGGTGTATTTATGCTGTATGTTCTCACGCTCTGCCTGTCCAGCTGGTTGTGTGCCACCAGTCTGCTCTGATATACCTACATGTGGGCCATTATCCAGAGAGTGCAGGGCGTCTGTGGCAGCAGAATTACCTTCTGGCACAAATTGGTTTGAATGAGATCTCTTATTTGCCTTAGCTTTGATACAGAGCCCCCTCAGTCTGTCTCCTTCTCTTTCTCTTACTGCGATCGTGCCTCTGAATCGCGCTCCTCCCTCTGTCTTTTTGTATATCACACGTCCACAAAAACACACACCTGTGTTTGCTAAAGGAGAGAGGGGGGTGGGGTGGGGGTGGGGGCTGTTAGAGGAACAGGGCACAGAGATCTACACATTTACTTTGCCGTGTGCTTACTCAGGGTAAGGTTTCAGGCAGTGGAGTGTAAGATAATCCACCAGTCTTTTCTGTGTTTTCTGCTTGATAGAGATTGTTAGAGACATTAATACAGGGTTGATTCAGGAACACGCTGCAGAGAAATCATCAAATATTATTGTTGTCATAGATACTGATCGAGATTATTACACTCTATTATGCAGTTTCTCACCTTTCCAGGTTAATGTATTCATAATCAGGTGTTGGTATGGATGAGATAGGATCACCTGACGAGTTTTCACACCACTTATAATCAAACTGAGCAGCAAGGTGCTGTTGGTGTGACAATTAAGCTAATGCTATGCAGCAGTTTTATGGTTGTCCTCAGCCTTGATTTATAGTGCATGTGTTAAAATGATATTGGAAGTTGACAAAACAATCTCAATACAGATTGAGCCAACGTGGGCAAGATGTCTTCAAAATGTTTAGGAAAAACAGAGCATCTACAGCTCCATGTGAGCTCCTTCAGCTGTTCCAGGCAGTGTTGTGTTGCATTGATTTTTGGTGGATTCATGTTCACTGATTTTTAATAGTTGATCTGTCTGCTTATTCATTATTACATTTTTAGTCAAATAATAGAGTCTTAATTCAGATGCATAACTTTAAATCTGAAGCGTGACTCTACCAGTCATGATTTTTCTTCTTTTTCCCCCCGTCATTCCTCAGCGGCCACAGAGATGATGAATAATGAAGGGTGGACGTTAATGGATGGGGCTTTCTCTCTGGCTCTTATTTCTTGGCTCTGATGTTGTAGAAGTTAATTGGAATACTCTGAAGATCTTTTATCACTTTGGCTGATGCCTTCAGGCTACAGTGGAGCAGATTCATCAGGCTTTGCTGCTATAAAAGAGCCGTTTAATGACTGTTAAGCCACGCACGTTGTTTTATCTGTGTATTCTGGTGAAAATGTGTTTTGTGGTGGCATTTTATTATATATAACCACTTCAAATCTTGTGTATATTCATGCTTTATTGAACAGACAGGGACTCTAGGTGGTTGGATGATGTGTAAAACAACAGCACAGCACATCCAGATATTATTAGTTACTGTAGTTGGGGAGCTGCAGTAATTGTTGTTTATTCCATTGATAAATTAACGGTGTTGACGCATTTTCTTAGGCGGAAGTCATCCACTGTGCGACACGTGCCGTCTCCATAGAAACCTGCAGGTTGTCTGAGCCGTAGACACTTCACCATATGAATTCCTCCGAGTCCTGAGCTGTAGCCCAGATGAGAGAGATGAGAAAACACGAGGAGTCTGCGTCCTCAAAGTGGCAAATCAATCAGCTTCCTGTATGTCAGGTGCACTCAGAAAGAAAATTGGTGCATATAGTTCCCCTGTGTTTTGTGCGTGTGTGTGTGTGTGTATGTGTTTATGCAGGCTTTATGTAAGTGTGATTGTGAGCGGAGCGGGTGTGCATCACATCACACTGGCATTGTCTGTGTTGTGTTGACAGCGTGAATCATGTCTGTTGATGCTGAAGATAACAATGCTACTGATGCGAACAGGCCAAATTTGCGTGATAACTGCTGTTCAATTAGTGAATGTTTTGTTTCTTATTAAAATGTTTTCATGGGGGCAGGACTCTGGGCACATCTCGTTTCCTAGTGTTTTGTAAACCTTTCTGGTTTTATCACAAGTGAGACATTAGTCAGTTGTAGGATTTTATCTTGCATCAGCAGTGAGGGTGCAGTCAGTGCTCAGTGGGCACTATCATGATAAAACAAGTTGTTTTGTGCTTCACAGATGAATCTGAAATCTTTGGCTTTATGTTTTGCTGTGTTGTTCTCCCTTTTATTCAGGTGTTGCTTTTTTAACTTCATGTGGACTGATGCATGTGTATGTGTTTAGTGTGAGTCTCACAATTTTAGACTTACATGTAGGTTTGGGCAACATATACTAAGTAAAGGATAACAGTACATCTTCTGCAGGTATTACAATCCATCTTTGTACAACACATAAAGTAGATATTAAAATTGCTGGTCCATAAAATGGAGCCGTAGTGGAAAATCTAACCTGAAGACAGAACTTTATCTGCTGGAAAGTTTTATGATCAAGCTGTAAATATCAAACCATGAAAACTGATTGTATGACATCTGGCTGCTTCTTGACCACTGAACTGCCTCAGAGAAAACTATGAAGGATGAAATCAGTGTGTAGATTGGAAAAAAACAGGTTGAAATAGAGCATCAACCACTGGAGCAAATACATGTATGTATGTGTCTCAGAGAGTGTGTGTCTGTGTTTGTGTAGAGGGTGAACTTGGCAGTGAAATATGGTCGTTGTGGACAGACTCATTTCAACAGGAAATTACAGCTATCTGTGTGGCTGTGTCCGGACGTTGATATTCCCCATGCAGATTGCAGAGCGGTGCCCACACAGGGGGACGTCGCCATAGCCACCAGAGGGATTGATTTATCAGTTGTCTTAACTATTGGTCTGTAGCTGTTGTCAGCTCAGCGAGGAGAGGGGGGGCATTGCTGTGACGACAAAACCTAACTAATAAGCGTACTTCATGAGCATAATGTGACCCTCTGCATCTTTTTAAAAAGAGTTGGGTTTGCATGAGCAGGATGTCATCATCGGCCTTTGACGCAACAGAATCAATTGCTCCCACTGAGGATTACAAACTGTTCAGAGAAAGGGGGTCTGTGATAGATGAATGCCCCTCCACTCTCTCTATTCACCCCCCACCCCCAAATGTACCACCTACGTCTCCCAGTAGAGGTCCTTGGGATGAGAGCTGGTGACTCATCCTCCAACTTAACATACACTCTTCCCACTCAGTGTTGTTCTACCTCTTAACTTTTCAACCCCATTTTACCTCCAAGTCCTGCTGCACTCTCTCCCTGTCATTAATCCTCCTTTTTCATACACGTGTTATAAATGTCATAATTATTCTGTGAGATGTTCTTGTAAGGCTCTCGCCAACAAGCCCCTCACAGGCTGTGTGTGTGCCAGTTATGGCATGTTAATGAATGAGTCATCCAGCATCTGCCATGTCATTGACAGGTGAAGCAGATTATGGAGGAAGCCGTCACCAGGAAATTTGTTCACGAAGACAGCAGCCATATTGTGTCCTTTTGTGGTGAGTAACCAAACACACAAATGAATCACACAGCTTTGCTCATTTATAACCTCTTCAGCTTGAACTGCTCTGCAACACTGAAAATACCCTGAGTGGGTTTTTTGGTTCAGATCATTCCTGCCATTGTCTGTTTTAGTTACATGTGACACATTTTATATTGTAGTCTTGACTCTGCTACCTTACATTGTCCCTATTTTTTTATTTTTGTAGTTGTCTTCAACAATGATGACTTAAAGGAAAGGTTCACCCAAAAATCAAAAATACCTATTTTTCCTCCCACCTGTAGTGCTGTATATCAACCCAGATTATTTTGGTGTGAGTTGAATCTAATGCTAGCTCACCTGGTGCCACTAAACTAGCTAAAGTTGCCACTCAGCCGTGGTGGGCGCCATTAATGTTAACATCTTGCGCTGTCATGTACATGAAGATCTTGTCCATGAATAGATGCATGTTTCCTACTGTGTGGTGATAGGGTTGGCGGGTGTAGTTTGGTGGAAAGAAAGTAGTTCCTAGCATTGTTAGCATTGTTGCCTCACAGCAAGAGGGTTCCTGGTTCGAATCCAGGGAGACCATCTTTGCAGAGCCTACATGTACCCCCAGTGTGAGTATGGGTTTTCTCCGGGTACTCCGGCTTTCTCCCACAGTCCAAAGACATGCAGGTTAGATTAATTGGTAGCTAAACTGACTAAATTAGCTGTAGGTGTGAGAGCGAGCGTGAATTTGTCTCTATGTGTCAGCCCTGTGATAGTCTGGCAACCTGTCCAGGGTGTACCCCGCCCCTCAGCCAGTGTCAGCTGGGATAGGCTCCAGCCCCCTACGGAAAATGAATGAATGAATGAATTTTTTCAATGTTTTTTGGCACTTTGAGCACCACAAGCTGAGTGCCATCTAGTTCCATTATATTCAAGAGAAGGCAGAGAAGGCAGACATCTCTACAGCTGATATCTCCAACACTCTGCAACTCACACCAAAACCATCTAGATTGATAAATGGCACTAAAGGCAAGTGGAAAAAAAACATATTTTTGATTTTGGGGCACTTGAAATTAATGTGATCACAAATGACCTCACACAAAAAACACCTACCTAGATCTAATTGAGCAAAGGATGTAATTAAGCACATGATGAAACAAAGTAATACATAGGAAGGCAATTAAGCAGAACAAAACTGAAATGGCATATTTTACGTTCTGTTCAAGCCACTTGGTAAGCACACTGTAATTTTGAAATGTTTCCCTTTCTGATTATTCCACTCTGCAGCCATTTTAAGAACAGAAGGTCACTCACAAATTCACTCGGAGCCAAATGTACAGTCAGAGGTTTTACTTAACATTCCGGCTCCTCCAGTAGACAGCAATGATTGTTCCTTGTTCCGTGTGAGAAAGCAAAAAGCTTCCTGTAACTGAACCAAATGATTGTACACAAAATTGTCCAGAATAGAACAAGAATTATTCACGTTTGCCAAAATCATTTGCATTCAGAAATATTCCTAACAGTAATATACATGCAGTAGTACAGGTTTCCTGGCAACACCGATCCTAGTTCATTGGAAAGAGCAGAATAAAGTTGGGGGTCTTTATAATTGGATTAGTTTTCCTTTGTCCAACAACAAGCTTCATTTATTCATTCATTCATCTTCTAACCGCTTCATCCTCTTGAGGGTCGCGGGGGGGCTGGAGCCTATCCCAGCTGACATCGGGCGAGAGGCAGGGTACACCCTGGACAGGTCGCCAGACTATCGCAGGGCTGACACATAGAGACAAACAACCATTCACGCTCACATTCACACCTACGGACAATTTAGAGTTATCAATTAGCCTAGTCCCCAATCTGCATGTCTTTGGACTGTGGGAGGAAGCCGGAGTGCCCGGAGAGAACCCACGCTGACACGGGGAGAACATGCAAACTCCGCACAGAAGGGCTCCCACACCCGGGATCGAACCTGCAATCCTCTTGCTGTGAGGCGACAGTGCTAACCACCACACCACCGTGCCCATATTTGCTTCACATCACCTCTTTTTTCGGGAAGGGAGTAGAGATTTTAGGTGTTAAATTAAAAACAGGCAGTTTGCCCAGTAAAGTGAAGATCTACATCATCCCAATAACTTTTTACAAGCATAAAATCAGTCTGATTTAGAAAAAAAAAAGACATTTAAAGTTCAGTGTTTCACCAAATGTTATTGTTCTTGCCCCCAAATGGCGCTAGCAGAGTGCAGCATGATTACTGTGAAAAACACACTGCCCACATGCAGGCGCTCACACTTGTCAGATGTCTGGCTCAGTTCAAAGCTGTAATCAGTAACAGGATATATTTGGGGATTTCAGTGTGAATAAAATGACTCTCAGCTTGCAGAAAATGCGATATTTTTACTAGCTGGAAGCCATGAATGCAGACAAAGACCGCTCTTAACTCATATGAGAAGAGACTCTCAGAAAGCCATTGAAAAGTAGGAAAATGTATTTATGGTATAAAAAAGTGCACAGTGATGAAACCTTTCCTTGACACATACTCTTATTACCATTTGAAGGTTGTCTTTATCGTACTGTTGGGTAAATGTGTTTGAGGAGATGCACCAACTAATACACGGAGAAACTGCTGGGTGTCTGTCGGCCTGTCTCTCTATATTGTTGTGAAAACTTAATTGCACACTTACAGTATGTTGCTAAGTGTGGGAATGGGCGATACCATTATATTTAGTAACATATAGCGAGAAAGAAAAGTTCAAATCTGCATTAGTGTGGGAAACAGATTCACCAACACACACACACACACACACACACACACATAACTTGACACTACTGTCTTAGTGAGCCAGTGTTATAGTTGGTCTTGACCACTCTTTGAAGGTCCAATATCGGACTCAACCACATTTTTATTCTCGGTCTCTAATAAACTTACTGTTTTTTGTTTTTGTTTTTGTTTTTATTTTTTACGCTCACTCCATTTTATCACTCTCTGCTCCCTCTCTGAATTCAAAGGTTTTTGTGGATCCATGAATGCAGCGCAGGCAGAGCTCTTCATGAGTTCATTTTTCCTCTGCAGCAGTTTGTAAGAGCTTGAGTTGCAGGGAGGGTAATTGATCAGTTAGTCCAATCAGAGCTGATCAGATTGATGGATGGATGGATGGGTGATAGGAGCAGGAGCTGTAGACAACAAGCCGCAACCTCCAAGACTGATAAATGAAGCCAGTGTGTAAGTGCCAAAACTGCAGTTCCTCTAATGGCCACTTGAGGCTGGCACCAGTAAATCCCCATAGACTCCCATGTTAAAATGCCCAACCTTACAGCAGAAATAAACATGTTTACAGCCTGGTACAAAAACAGTTTTGGTCTCTATAGATAACTTCAACATTCATGACAACTGTGTAGGGGTGAATTTTATTATAACTCACCTAACTCGCCCCAAGTTATGCATATTTAAGGGCGGGGACATTAGAGTGATAGGCTGTTTGTTGATAGTGTCCACGGCTTCAGTCAGATCCAGCCCACGCTCCTCACAGCGCCAGCCTCTCGCCCAATTATGGTCATTTCTGGCTACCAAAAACAAAAATAGATGGACATGGCCAAAATGCGGAACTCCAAACGGCTTCAGAACGGCAGTTCACAAAGCAATGGGTGATGTTACGGTGGCTACGTCCATTATTTTTACAGTCTATGAGGGGCGAGTGAATGTAGACTTTTAGACTCAGCACATAAGACAGTTAAGCTTCACCTCCACTGTGCTTGGCATTCTGCTGCTCCGTCTGTGCCCAGAGTACGCTCTGCAGTTATTAACTTGATGATATATATATGTTTCAGTAGTGCTCCTAATGAACAGCCCAGCTCCACAAATAAAGAATCAATACGTAGAGGCAGATGTTATCGTGGCAGGCTGCCACAAATAAATTAATGTGTGGGAAACCCTATGCTACATTTAAACGTACACACATATAGTCAGTATGGCAACGAAAGATGTGAATGAAGAGGAATCTTTGTTGTCTGTGAATGTTTTATGGGAATGTGGACCTTTCAGAGGAGTGCCTACAGTATGGCTTGCGTGTGGCTCTCGTCATGCATGTGGGACTTGCACTGGTCTTGTCTCAGCCTCCATGCACTCTGGTCTTAAACGTGACTTGTTCTCGGTTTAGGTTGTCTTGACTACAACACTGCAGTAAGCCATAACTTAATATCATTTTTTTCACACATGTATGAGCTTAATAAAGTAAAAATGGAAGAGTGAAATGAAATAGTCTGAAGTGGCAGCAGCAGGTCAAAGTGAGCTCTAAATCTCTTGCTGCAGTCAAGATAATCAGTATTGTGTCCTTCTTGTGTCATGATATCCAAGTAAAGCTCATTTCATAGTGGAATTATAGCACAGCTTGAAACTGTATTAACCCAGCATGAACAAATTATTTTGGACATTCCTCCCACCAGTTATCAGCTTACCCAAATCTCTTTTTATGGTTTTATTTTTCTCTGGGAGGGTTATGAGAATAATTTGTTACAGAACACAGATTCTTATGACAGTGTAATAGAAAATCTTTTTACATGTATCAGCATTGTGGCCATTGTTTTTGCTTTATGTGTTTTCATTACTCCTTCCATGTCCGTGTGTCATCAATATTCTTGGCCTGCGGTGCAGATCATCTTACAGCTTGTTATAATAGCTGCTGGTCAGCCTGGGGTGAATCCTTCCTCTACCACTATAATATGTGTCCCTGTGGACGAGCAGAAGCTTGGGATGACCCTTTCATCACTCTGTTCCATTGTCAGCCACCTTCCTCCTCCTCCTGACTCCTCCTGTGATCCTCATAGTGGCTCTCGTTACTACACGTCCTCTTTCAGCTGTGGTCTCTTTAGAGATGAGAGTGAGTGGAGGATGGGAGAGGAGCGCGGCCAACTCACCAGGGAGCAATTAGCCTCCACCATCATGGCTGCTTTGATGAGCAGCCCAGGCAGAGTCTGAAATGCAGACGCTGTGGAGGGAATGTGTGTCAGAAAGCCACGACTGGCTTGAGTCATGAAGCAATTTAAGGTAGCACAGCAAAGCTAAAAACAGCCATAGATTTGTTGATACATTATAAAATCTGTTTAGGCCCTTGATTTGATTGTTAATCTTCAGTTTACCCAGTTACTGTTTACCCTCTGGTCCTGTGTGTTAGAGACCTTTCTTGTTACGGTACAGCAGATATGACAGATCAAAATAATTCTTTTAAATGGCACTCTGACTAATTTGATTGCAGTGAACAGATCTGACTACCTTTAGAAGTGCACACTGAAGCCACAGCAACCTAGTTTACCTGGATTTGCAAACAGGTGTGTTGAAAACTTTGTGTATTTACTTTGCCATTTTCATCATGGTCAGCAAAGTAAAGCTTGCATCTTTTTCCATGGCTATAGCTACCAAAATAGTTTGCACATTGCAGCTCTGTGGCTTGAAGCATCGATTACCATTATGCTAAAATAATTAAAACATGCTTTGATGATGTGATTTAAGTTAGACAGGCAGACGAATAAGATTAAATCTGTCTCACTATAGTTGTAATTGAGATTAATGGTTGTGATGTGATAAAGGAGCATTCGACAAGCACTGTAGTTCTATCACTTGTTCATAATACCAAATAAAACCAGTTTAATACAAGTTCAATACTTTTCTGTATATCCCTGGGTATGATTACTGAAAGGCGCCAGTGCACCCACACGGTCTACACGTCCAACATGCAGTAGCTTTTAGATTTTCACTCCCACATTGTCTACAGTGTGTGCTGCTGTTTTTGACATTTCCAGACTAACCAAGGACTTTTTATTTTGCTTGATACAAAACATATTTTGAAGTACATTTTCAACCTATTTCACAAAGTGCAGCACTGTTCCTTTAACCAAACAAAGATTGCATTTGGAAATAGTGCGTTTTTGCTTTTTGAATATAATAAAATCAACCTACAAGAGCATTAGATGATAGAAAAGGAAATATTTTTGTACATAAATGTGAATGAACTTAGTGGTAAAGCATCTTATTTCGGCCTGCAGCTGATGGCTGTTTTCATTGCTGATTAATCTACTGATAATTTCAGCAATCAACTGATTGATCATTCTAGTCTATGAAATGTCAAAGCCATGGAATTAAACTAAGCTGCAAATGCTCACATATCAGAAGCTGTAATCAGCAAATGTGTGTTTTTCTCATAGTAGAGAAATGACACAAATGATCGATTGATCAGACGTCATCAGATAATATTGTGTGGATCCATTTATTGACTTACTAACTAATCATTTCTGCAGTGTTCATGTTAAGACTGTCGGTGCCTTTGGCTGATGTGAGTGAAGTGTTGGTCAGCTGTGTGTCGCTGCCCAGGAGTCTCTTAATGCACTCAGTTGCCACAGATACAGGATGATTAAAGGCAATTTACTGTTATTTGTTTTTACCAGGAGGGACCACACAAAGGACTGATCCTCCTGACATGATGCTCATTTTCTTGTCTCTGCTGTTTGTGATTATTGTTGCAGTAAAATGATTCAAGTAATACATTTGATTTTACAGAATAAGACAAGTTTCTTGCTCCATCTCCCTGCCTTGTGTCTCATACTGAACCTGTATGTTTTTATTTATATGTACCCTACAGCGAGCAGTTTTCCCAAGTGTGGGATAAACAAAGAATTACTTGTTACACTGCCACTGATGCTGTTGTTCATTTCAGAGTTTGAAACTGCAGAGACTATGACTCACAGGGAATTTTCTCTGTAGCTTGGCAGATTGACAGTAGCTCTCAAAAAGTCTAAAGGTTTGGGAGATTATTTTTGCACTTTTGCCATTTGAGACTAGTTAGCCAAAAGGATGGGAATAAGGAGGATGAACTATATTTGGAGACCTTTTAATGTTACGCTTTGTTCTGACATTTAGCTTCTTGCTCTTATAATGATGGGTGGAAAAAGAGGAAGCAGCCCGGAAAGATAAGGAGCAGAATGCGGGAAGAGAGGGCGATGAAAAGATCAGCAGAGATGGACATATTTGAATAAAAAAAGAAAGGTGAAAGTTGACATCTGTGATGACACTTTTATTGCCTGGGCAGAAGTTAAGACCTGTTAGCAGTGATGGTAGTAACAGCAGTGACAGATGTACTGAGCGATAGGACGGAAGCAGGAGAGAAGCTGCGTTTGAAGGAGTGAGGATGATAGAAAGAGAGAAAGAGAGAGAGAGATCGTGATGCTGATGAGCTGCTGCCACCCATCCCTCCGCTCATCTCTCCCAGAGCACGATAGCTCCATCAACAGGGGTTGCCGTGGCAACGCCAGCCTTCCCCCTGACCCCATGTGAACAGAGCCACAGGATTAGTCCTGAAAGGGAACTCAAATGTCAACACAGCTCCAGGCGTTGCCACGTAGGCCTGAGAGAGAAAAGGGGTGTCTGTTTGTCTGCACAGTCGAATAATTCTGCAAGTGTGTCATCATGTCATCGACTCCTGTGTCCACTACAGCTTATTGAATAAACTCATCTTACCCAAAGATGATCAGAGGAAGACCTAAACTAGTTAAAAAAGGCCTTTCTGCATCAAGAAAATCTAGTTAGGAAATATGCCTGCCTTAACCTAGCAAGCAGAAAGCAGAACACTAAAAATATAGCAGAATGGCTACATAGTTTAATGGTAACATGGCATCAGTTGCCACATTCACAGTGTGTAACAGCATGTATGTACACATATACACGTCATAAAACATGTAAATATAGTAGACGGGCACCGTGTTCAATTGTGGATAGTGATGAAACTCACTTGACATCTGACATTATGTGCATAAATGCATTGTTGCTACTGTTATTTTGCCAAGGACTCCCTGGAAAGCAGTGTTGACATGAGTGGATTATCATGGTGAACTACTGTTAATTGAATTCAAGTGGATGTATGACATGCTATTATGTAAGACAAACATTTTGTGCCTCGAAATATTAGACGCCGATGTCACAGAATTGCATTTTTTGGCACAAAATGTTGTTCTTAGGTGTTACAAATGAAAGCTGTATTAGTCAATATTTTATGTCGACAGTACATCCAGTTACTCTGTGTAATGTGACAGGTCTATGGAATATTTTGCTGCTTTCAGCTGATGAGTTTGGTTCTACAGTTGTGTTTGCCATATTAAGAGCCAGACATTTTCCCAAGCAGTTGGTGGAGGCCAAAGACTTTAAGGTCTTGTATCCTTTATTGAAATGTTGTTCTGGCATACAGTATCAGTAAAAGCACTTTGCTTTAGTCCAACCTTTGTGTTTGTGTCCACACAGCTGCAGTGGAGGCATGTGTTCTGCATGGGCTGAAGCGGCGAGCAGCAGGTTTTCTGCGCAGCAACAAGATAGCAGCACTCTTCATGAAGGTGGGGAAGATCTTCGGCCCAGCTGAGGAGCTGTGTAGGAAGGCACAGGAGCTCGAGCAGATCATCGAGACAAAGTGAGAGACCCGCACGTCACAGCTCGTTCTCACACATCACAGAAGACTTCAAAGCTCACATCAAAGCCTTGTGCAAGCGAAAGCACAGAAAACAAATGGCTGTCTGCTTACTTGAAGGGCTGTTTTTTTTTTACTATGAAAAGCTTTTAAATAATTCATGTTCATGAGCTTTTATGAGTCATGAATCACTGACGCCGTTAGCGTCTTGCAGATGCAGTTTTACTTAATAGAATTTTTAAACAACATTAAATTTGTTTTGTTAATATTAAAACTTGTGACTCTCTCCTCCTGCAGACGAAGTCAAAGCTTGCAAAGTCAAGACAGCCTTCGCAAGATGCCCCGACTGCCCAGCCTCAACCCACAGGGTGTCAAGAACCTGTGGATCCGGACAGCTCTATTTGAGAAGGTGCTGGACAAGATTGTCCTTTACTTGGTGGAGAACAGCAGGTACATCAGGAAGGGCTGATGACATTGTGCTCAACTGTTTGTGTTACAAGATCTCTTTATCCCTTTAAAACCACATAAAATCACATTTGTTTTTCAGTAAATACTACGAGAAAGAGGCTGTTCTTATGGACCCTGTGGACGGACCTATCCTTGCCTCTTTGTTAGGTAATTATACAAGACACTGCAATCATTTTGTGTTTATATACAGTATGTAATCATATACTCCACTCCAGTTTTGGCTCATGCTTACATGAAAATATGAGGTCCTGGTGGTCTTTACAACAAGTAGAGCAGGATTTTACTTTTTTCAGAATAACAGCTTGTTGCTGGACCAGTACGTTAACAAGGACATTGTGGTACAATTTTCTATGTTTTGCTTCCTATCTGTACAAATAGCCAGTTCCTCCTTTACTGGAGTCTGTGTTTCATCTAACTTTCATCTAACTTAGAAGTCTGCTGCACCAGGGACATGATCCCCCACTGGCCTCCCACCAGTGAACACTGATCTTTATTTTCAGTGGGGCCAAGCCAGAGGCAATGCTGCTGTTATCTCAGCAGGCACTTTGATCAATGTGTCAGTACCTGTTCCTTTGGAGGAGGCAGTCTTGGTATAATTTTGTGTGGTAAAGCAGTGGATCCTAACTAAGAGAGTCACAAGTTGAATCTGAGGGGTTGTGGGTTGTGATTTCTGCCACACAATATTCTCATTTTTTAATCTTGCATCTTCATGTCCCTAAAAAGTATTTTAAAAACATTGTGGGAAGGAAAAATCTTTATTGGCAGATAGCTCCCACGCTCTCTTCAGCCGGTTTGAGCTCTTGAGCTCCAGGAGGCACTAGAAAGTCCCTCTGGCGACCAAAAATGTATTTAAGAAGTCCTTCATCTCAAGTGCCATCAGTATCCTTTAACTCAATAACGTGACTGATGAGTTTTAAACCACACACAGACACTGAGCCGATTTAATGTGTTAAGTGTTTTGTAATGACTCTGTGTGTTTGTTTTATTGACTTTATGTCTGCTTTTTACTGTGTTGTCTTTGTGCTTTAGTGAGCTGAAGACAAATTTCCACCCATGGTGGACAATAAAGATCTATTCTATTCTATTTCTAATTGGCTACTAAATGTTGACTTACACAACTTGTAATGAGGGGTCACAAGAAGGCAAAACATATTTTAAGAATCAGTTGTTGATGAGGCCAGCTGCAGATGGGATTAAACTGTTTTTGTGGTGTGAAGCGTTGGTCCTGATGGATTGCAGCTTCCTGCCTGAGTGTTTCAAAGAGTTTGTGTCTGGGGTGGGAGGAGTCTGTCATCTTAAGTGTTACAAGCCAAAAAGCTTTGGAACTAATTCCTCCAAACGATGATGAAATTCTTTGTACCTTTATGTTGGATGAAAGTGGAGCTCATCTGAGGCCTGTTATGGTACATCTCTGAAAAATTAAGTACAAAGCTGTCCTCCCTCTGTTCCTCTGTTTCTGAGTGCCCTCGTTGATGTTTAAGATAATCCAATAGTAATAATTAGTTAATGAAATCTTATAGGCAGTGTCTGCACTGTGTAACTGTTCATCTTAATTGTGACAGTTGGACCCTGTGCATTGGAGTACACAAAGATGAAGACAGCTGACCACTTCTGGACAGACCCGTCTGCTGACGAGTTGGTGCAAAGACATCGTATCCATGGTGGCCACTGCAGACAGGATTCTCCCACTAAGAGGCCTGCACTGTGTGTGAGTATAAAACCGATAACACAGTATATGAACATGCAGAATTAGTGCGAGGCTCCCTTTACTTTATCCCACGTGTCTCTAGCAGACAGAGGTTTAGTGGTGCATCTGATCGGTTTTATTCCCCTCAGAGATGCTGCCTGTCTGATTAACGAGGACCTGCTAAGATTACTGCGTAAAATGAAGCACAGCGTGTTCCAGGAGAAAGAACAGAGCATATCTGAGACCTTCACACTTGTTCAGTCTTCATCAGTGAACCAGGTCAACTCAGCCAATCTTACAGTATCACAACGCTCATTACAGTTGAGTGGTGCTGTGTATTTGTGTGTGTGTACTC
Source organism: Epinephelus moara (assembly GCF_006386435.1). NCBI lineage: Eukaryota > Metazoa > Chordata > Actinopteri > Perciformes > Serranidae > Epinephelus > Epinephelus moara. The sequence goes on from NC_065513.1 coordinate 21,126,769, forward strand.
CAAGGAAAAGTAGACTGGTCTTTACCAACAGGAACAAGACAGGATGCATCGGTGCACATGAATGAATGTTCTCTTATCTTGAGTCATTTAAAAAGGAGATCTTTCAATGGAAAATGGCTTTACTGTGACCGGCCAACCGTAATTTATTCTGCAAAGATAGTCATCAGTTTAGCCCTGGTGTTTGTTATCTTATGTGTGTATTTTGTGTCTGTTGTGCAGATCCAGAAGCGGCACTCCAGCAGCAGCATGGATGAACGCCCTTCCCCCTCGCCATCGGCTCGTGAATATGTGGAGTCGCTGCATCAAAACAGCAGGGTGACCCTACTGTTTGGCAAAAACAATGTGCTCGTACAACCGGTAACTGTCTGATGCCTCTTAGTCACTCATAGAAATACATGTATAGGTACGACAACCTCCAGACCCCATAGAGATGGTATGATTTAAGGAGGGGGATGAATACATAGTTGAGGTGGCAAACATGAGATGAGAAGAAGATTGAGAAGTGCTGATGATCTGGATGAACAGAGGAATGGGCTTTTGGTGAGCCCGTCCTAGACTCTGAATATGATGGCTGGATGTGAATGGGGTGGAGTAGCATCCTGATTGGCTGTTTGAGATTGTGGCAAAATCTGATTGGATAACTAGTAGACTGAATGCCCACAGTCAGCTGATTAGAGGACGCAGTAGGAGTGGGATAGAGAGAATTGTGAATGGATGAGCACAAAGAAAGTCTTCCTGATTGAACTTAAGCTGAGCTTCATTAAAACCAGAGGAATATTTCTTTCCAAGTTAAAGCCTTGAACAAAACAATGGTCTACATATTGTCATCCCATACATCTCAGAACACTGTATAAGAGCCTAATATGCTCTCTGGTTAATAAGAAAAAAAAAATCCTGTCAGCAACAGCAGATTCGGACAGAATATTTTCTGAGTATGCTGCAATAACTGTGATGTATTTACGGAAGTTCTTTGTTAATGTGTTATCAATGGATATACATGCGCAAGACTGCCCCCCTTAGCATTTTCAACTGACAATGCAGTCTTCTTCACATGCACACATACTGATACAGAAAACTACTTACAACAGGGGCGTAAATATAGACAGTGCAGGCAGTGCTGTTGCGCTGGGGCCTGTGAGGTGTAGAGAGAGTGTGGGCCCTTGCAAGTAATTCAGATTGCCACCTTGAATTTATTCCTGTGTTCAAAGAGGAATAATACAAAAAAAGAATGTGCCTGATTTAAAAATGGTGCCATTTGCTATTTGTCCTCAAAAAGGCAAACCCATCTACATTTACATACATTTTTTTTAAATAGTCAGTAGCTCGTTGAAATATAATTATACGCTTTTTCTACATAAGCTTTTGTAATAAAATTTATAAAATCTATAAATAAGATTACCAAATAATTGACATTTGTATATTTATTAGATGAATATAATGTAATAAAATGGACAGCTTCGCTATTTACTTGATTTTATTGACTTTTTCAAAATACAGTTCAGATTTTTGATTACGAGGGCATTAAATGACTGGGCAATTTACATGATGAGGGCGGCTTCAACCACTTTCGCCGTGCGCCATCATATTCGGTCACTAGCAGCCATAAGCCTCAAGGAGATTACGTTTTCATTGAGAGAGAACAACTTTCTTGTTCCTGTGATGATTTCAATGTGCACACAGCACCAGCCTCAGGCAGCCAGCCAGAAGCAGACAGGTTACTGTGAGGCCAAGTGAGAATAGAGAAAAAAAAAAGAAAAGAAAAAACTATCGTAGATTCATATTGATTTTCTACATGTTGTCTTGTATGAAGAGACTGTAAGCGGACTCCTTGATTACTATGGATGAGTTATTTAAACAGTATTTCTATCACAATAATTCTGTCCAAAGCTTTTTGATTCATGTAAGCAGTTGATTACTGTAACCGTGTTCACTACAGGTGGTTTCCAACATATGTTTTATTATTGCATCAAATACAAACATCTGTCCTCCTGGTTGTTTCAGAGGGACGACATGGAGGCAATCCCAGGTTACCTCTCTCTGCACCAGAATGCTGACCTCATGACACTGAAGTGGACGCCCAATCAGCTCATGAATGGCTCTGTTGGAGACTTAGACTACGAACGCAGGTGCAAAATTATCCAGCTGCAAATGAATTATGATTACGGTGATTGTGTCTGACTGCTAAGCCTGCCTTTGATTATATTCCCTCCAGAATATCTGACATGCTTCTTCAAAGACATGTTAACTCTACCATACATGTGTGCGTCTCTCGGCTGCTGTTTGTTTAACACTCGGGTGTTACTGAATAATGCAGTGCGTTTGTGTGTGGCTCAGTATGAGGAGTCAGTGCTGCTGATGTGATGAGGCTTATTTTCAGCAGAGCAGCAGCCAGCAGATGGTTTATTGACTGAGACACTGTCAGACATCTCTCAAACCCTGCAAACCATGTTATGTTCCTGTGCCTGCACATGGTTCCTCTCACCAAAAAAAATTGATCATTGCATTAGCCATCTCTGCTCCCGCTCATCTGTGTGCACACTCCTGACTACTCTCTTTATTAGCCATAAAATTAATGTTCCTTAAGATTTCGACTCACGCTGATAAACCTTTCCTATGGATTTGCTTTTCACTGTCAGCTGGTGACTCACCTGGAGTGCTATGACAAGACTGGGTTGTTATTTTATTGATTTATCAATATTATTTAATTTGTGTGCTTGGTGTTTTTCAGTGTATACTGGGACTATGCCATGACAATCCCTCTAGGGGACATTGTTTACTTGCACTGTCATCAACAAGGTGGGTCCTCACAAACCTTTGTCTTTACGCCACAATTTTAGCGTCAGGTGTTTTTACTGCTTTTTCTATTTGTTGTCACTGTCTGCAATTTAAAGCAGCTGTCAAGTAAAAAGATATTATGAATAATTAAACAAAGGAAACCATCTCTGTATCTTCTACAGTTGACAGTGGGGGCACGGTGGTGCTGGTCAGTCAGGATGGGATTCAGAGACCTCCATTTCGCTTCCCAAAAGGAGGCCACTTGCTCCAGTTCCTCTCCTGCCTGGAGAATGGCCTGCTGCCCCATGGCCAGCTGGACCCTCCACTCTGGTCCCAGAGGGGAAAGGTCAGCACCCAGCAGGAGTTCTTTCTTCGGGTTGCTGCTTGGCTTAACATCCAAAACACCAATTACATATATCAGGCATTGTTCTGCAAAGAAGAGGACCAAAATGCACAATTAACCTTATCTGATCAATAAATCAATGCAAAAGACATTTAGAGAGAGGTGCACTGCGTGGTTGTAATATTAGTTAGAGTGATACTGATGAATGCGTGGCTTAATGTTTGCTCTGCACTGCCACGCAAAAAAAAATCTTAATGAATGGATTTCTTTGTCGGGCTGAGTATCTGCAGCTAAACAGAATAATGAAAACCACCCACGCATGTTCAGCCACTATTAATAAGCTTAAGCACGCAGACACTCATCATCTTTAATTCACATGGTTGGCTAAGCAGGGCTCTAATGGTTGAGAGTTTTTTGTTGTTGGCATTAGTTTAATAGCAGTTATATTCTCATCACAGGGGAAGGTGTTTCCCAAGCTGCGGAAGAGGGTTCCTCAGGGATCTGGATCCACAGACTCTGTCTCAGATAAGGAAGAGGACGAGGCCACGGACTATGTCTTCCGCATCCTCTTTCCAAACAGCCAGTCGGAGTTTGGTGAGATTCCCTCTAGAGAAGCAAATAAACCTGAGCAGTGCCCATGTGCCTCTCTAGATTGTCGCATTTTTATGAAAGTGTTACTCGTTGTTTGTTACAGTGACTGTAACCCATCCACCCCGTCTGACTTCCTCCCTCTCCCTTCAACTGAGTGGACAGTCCTCTTCCAAAACAGGGACCCTGGTTGTTCCCAAGAGGTCCTGCAGCTGTCCTGAAGAATCTCCCTCATTCACAGGAAGCAGCTGTAACACTGTCACACCTCAGCTCGTTTGTCCGTCTGTCAGCTTGCTTTAACTCTCTGCATCTAATATCCTCCCGGCCTGTCCTGCGCCTACGGCAATGTTTATTGATGTTTTCCCGTTATTAAAGCCCCACCCACTCCCTGTCGCCTTGTGTCACACCTTTTTTACTGCATTACAGCGCAGTAACCTTTCAACGGCCGGTGGGTGGACAGCTGATTGATCGAATATGGCTCATGGTCAATTGATCCTTCTGTCTGTAATAACGTAATTGAATTTGATGGCCTCATGCTTTCATATTGCGCATCAATTCCAGATTGCATCAATGATTTTGTTTATATGCTTCATCTTTGCTCTAACAGGAATCAGGCGCAAACACTCTGAAGTGCTTTCAGCAGATCACAATCGACAAGCATAATTCTGCTTATGCAAAGTGTTTCCAGCTGTGTTTAAATCATCAACGTACAAATGTAATTGTTGTTGAGAGCCTGAGCAGCATAATGCCTTTTAAGTGACAATGATGATGTGTGTTTATGTGTGTGTATGTGTGTGCGTGTTGCAGTGACTCCTCCAGACTTGATGGATCAGGGAGCTACAATGTGGCATCCCACTCTCAGGAAGTCTTCGTGTTCCTCTTGTTCTCAGGGGAGCTTCTCTGATGGGGCGACGCCCAAAGGGTGCAACCATGAGAGGTGAGAGACGAGCGTGCTTCAAGCAAGACTGAGTTGTGTCAGATCGTGACAGGGAAACTGCTGAAGACAAAAATCTGACATCCCTCAGTGACAACCAGAAATCCGCAACAATACAGACAAAACTGGGGGAGCAGCAAAGACACAAGACAGTAGCAATTACCCAGAAGACAATCATGTGACATTTAGATCAGCGACATGAGAATGCGTTTGGAAAATGAGGTGATAAGCAAGACAGATAAAACGGTTGAAGGCTATTAAAAAAGGCAAGCCTCTGGGCTATATGGCAGCACAATGTGAAATCATTTGACTGATGAAAGGTTAGACTCAACACTGTAATAAGCTCCACACTAGATACTATATCTTGTGACAATGTGAGTAATTTCTTGTGCGCTAGGTGATTAGTTTAATGATAGTCTTTTAAGGAAAGAGAAGAGAAATGTGTTTCCTCCACACAAGTGAAATGCTCTGTGCTGTGTCTTCCTGCAGGGCTCCTCTGAAGATGCTGTGCGACAACATGAAGAATCAGATTATCTCTCGTGCATTTTATGGCTGTAAGTGATTACATACTGTTTGTACTGAAAAGCCTTAAAGGGGACCTTTTATGCTTTTTCATATTTAGCGTATTATATATAGTGTTGCAGTGCAGGATGTTTATATTAAATGTGGCATAAGTTTCATATAATGAGGTAAACTTGTGTAAAATGAATCTCCGAAAGCAGCAACCGCAGCTCTCCTATTGTTCTGAATGCTCTGTTTTCAACATTTTTTTTTCTACTTAAGCTACAGCATGACATCATAGTGTGCCAGATTTCTTTATATGGTTATCTGTTTCTGGCACTGTGTAGCCTACACTGCTACATGTAGCTACATGCTAACATCAGGAAAACATGTAGACTTGTTTTCCAGTGTTGTTCTCAGACAGAGTGTGAATACAGGTGTTCAGTATAATGTAAATTAAGTGTATTGTCACCTTACAGCATGTTCCCATGTTTTAGTAGAAACCTTAACTACAAGTTTGCACCTGAAGGTGATTATAATAGGTCCTCTCTAAATATAAGTATATCTTCACATCCACTGTGAAAATGTGTTGGAAGTAGTGCATCATGTCCTCGTTTTAATTATCACAAGCATCTGCAGAGCCATTAAGTAATGAACTGTGTTGTCTACCAGGGTTGGCATACTGCCGTCACCTGTCCACTGTGCGTACACACCTCTCTGCTCTCGTCAATCACACCATTGTGGCGCCCGACGTGCCGTGCGATGCCTACAAAGGGCTCACCACAGACGTGTGGCAGACGTTCCTCCAGGACTGCACAGTAAGCATCGCTGGTGTCACAGCACTGCAACACAGACTCCACAATGCTGCTGACAGTATGGTGTCCACACACAAACACACATGCATGCTTGTCCACTCCCAGGCTATCTCTTTCACTCTGTCACTCGTCTCTCTTGTACATATTTATCCTCTGCTAATCATGTGGCTCACGTCCTTAGTCTCACAACAGAGTGCATGAAGAAAGACTAATGGGTCTGTCAGGCTCAAAGTCCACATCTACGGTTTATTTGGACATTAGTTACATTTACCTGCAGCCATGGAGAGTTGACCTGAACATATGTGTTTTATTAGCACATTTTTCAAACTCTTCTTTTTAAACAACAGTGAAAAAAGTGGCTCAATTAACTGACTGTATAAACAATAGTTTGACAAAGAGCTTTCAGCCTCATCTCACAATTAGAGGATAGAGTTTGCTTTGTTATGGAGATGCCTCAGTTGTTATCACATGACCCAGGGCCTAAAATATAAGTTGTTAAATTTAGAATAATTACTTTTTTAACATTTATTTAAACTAATTACTCTATTTATATGTTTTCCTCTGAGTTATCTTATAAAACCCAGACCAGTCTGTATCAAAATGTAACCTATGTGAAGAGACCAAGCAGCAACCACCAAAATGAAGTGGTTAGTGCCAAAAACTGCAGTTCTGTAAATGGCCACTTGAGGCCGGCTCTAAAATGCCCAGTAAATAAAATTAAAGAAAAATGTTAACAGCTTGGTACAAAAACAGTTTTGGTCTCTGCAGCTTATTTCCCTTCTCATGACAACTGTACAAGGGGGTGAATTTTTATATAACTCACCCGTTTAAATGATAAGGCTTAATGTTAAGCATATTGAAGGGCAGGAGTGTCAGGCTGTCTGCGAGTTGTCACCATACTCTTTAAGACAGCTCCCCCCTCTCATCCAGATAGGGTCACCTCTGGCTCCAAAAAATCAAGATGGTGACCACCAAAATGCCAAACCCAAGGTTTAAAACAGGAGTCCACAAACCAATGAGTAGCTACGTCATGTGTTTTATACAGTCATTGCGACAGACACAACATAACCCTTTAAATGCTTAATTAAACTGTAGATAACAGGTTATGTAACAGATGAAGACAGTTGTTTTTAATCAGGACTTACATTTGAAGATGCATCAGCACATCATAAAGTAAACATACTACAAGTAGGATATGTAGAACAGTTTAAAACAATAAGCACATACTAGGGCTGGGCGGTATTCGCAGTGACGATAACTTACCGCAGTAAACATGAGCCGCGGTACTGCTTTTGAAGGTTACCTTCATATCGCAGTACTCCAGCTACGGCGGCAGAACGGGGCCTGGCGGCCGGCACCTCCCTCGCTACATGATGGAGGTGGCCTGGCCGACCACACCAAACCCAGGCCCGCGGGAGAAGGGGGCCCGGGAGCCGCCGGCCCTCCCCCTTCCCTCTAACGTTTATACATACTATAATGTTTTATACACAATAATAGATGGATTAGCAACCCGTTTACTTCTGACAATAAATAGTTTCCATCTTAGACTTGTATGGCTTTTTAAATTGTTTTATTTAAGGTGTAAAAAAAAGAGAGAAGACGATACTGCGATATCATACCGTCACTGCATCCCCCCAAAATAATACCATGGTATTGATTTTAGGCCATACCGCCCAGCCCTAGCACATACATACTGTATAATCACACTTAGGAGATGTGCCAGAGCCTGTTGTCTTCCCATCTACCACCCTGTTGATGAATTAATCATTATCTGTATTGACAGTAAAAGCTACTAAGAGGCCTTCGTCGACAGGCTGCCATGTTGTTAATGCTGTTGTTATGAAGCACTCTTGGATGTTTTAAACATGCAGGGAGAGATAATTGTCTTTTTAATGAAGGGAAAAATCCAGATTGATTAAAAAAAACAACTACTTGTGTCCTCAGGCATACGAGGAGAAGGAGCTGCTTCGTCTGGTCTACTTCGGTGGTGTAGACGCCTCGCTGCGTAAAGAGGTGTGGCCGTTCCTGCTGGGTCATTACCAGTTTGGAATGTCAGAGGCTGAGAGGAAAGAGGTTTGTAGTTTCCACAATTATGGCTTTGTGTCCCAATGCATTTTCCACATGAACCGCTGACCCTTGATCGCTCACCCTTCACCCCAGGTGGATGATCAGGTCAGAGTGTGCTACCAACAGACCATGCACGAGTGGCTCGGCTGTGAGGAGATTGTTCGTCAGCGGGAGAAGGAGCAGCATGCTGTGGCATTAGCGAAGTGCTCCTCCGGGGCGAGCATAGACAGTCAGAAGATGATCCACCACAGCTCCACTGTTAGCAATGAGGTGAGGCATTAAGGCACACTTATATTCAGAGTTAGAAAATAAATGTAGCATAGATTACCTAAGTTAGGGTTAGGTAAAGTAATTTAACCATTTTTATTGACAAAAATCTGCATTATTAAAGACAAGGCCATGGGAAATGTAGAACCCAGCATTTTTAGAGCCTGACCCATGCTTAGAACTTTTTACCTTTCTTTTTCCTGCAACTTTACAAATGTGCAGTACTAAATCAGTATTCCTGCATATCAATGAAAAAAAATTGTATATAATAATATCTTGTCCTGAATATCTTTATTTCCCAGTCCTCCCAGAGCTCAGACAGACAGAGTCTGGCTCGCCTGCAAAGTGACTCAAGCAGCAGCACACAGGTATCAAACACTCACCATAATACACAGCCTGCATAGATGGTCGTTCACACAAACTAAATGGCACTTCTGTCAGAGTGTTTAGACTTCCAATATCCTGATCCTCAAGTAATGCATGTGATCTCAACTTTCCGAACCAATACTCCCTGTATTCTCTCCCTTGCTAGTTCTTCACATCCTCCCATCCCTTCCCCTGGAGTAGCCTGCTTCCCTTTGGCTTGTTCTTTCAGGTGTTTGAGTCGGTAGAGGAGGTTGACCAGATCGAGACGGAGCCCAAGAGCGAGGAGGCCAAACAGGTGCCAAAGATACCCAATGGTGCTCTGCAGAACGGGACAAGCTCTCCTGACTCCGGACATCCCTCCTCACGCAACTTCTCAGTCACCTCCGGCCTGTCAGACGGCTCGCTCAGCACGGAGGACAGCGCTGCACCAGATACAATCCCAAAAGTTGCAGCAGTCAAACCAACAGGGGTAGAGAGTGGAGGTCTGACAGAGGAGATGGACAGCCAGGTGAAAGGACAAGTGAAGAATAAAGAGGAGGAGGAAGCACCTGATGTGACCAAAACGGCAGAAACTACTCAAGAGCTGATGAAGGCCGAGGAAGAGACAAGTCTGCCACCAAAAACACAAGAAACTGTTGAAGAGTCTGGAGCAATTAAAACAGAGTGGCCCAAGTGTAAAGATAAAGACGCACTGGCAGACATTAAAGAAATTAAATCATTAGAGGAAACAGAAAAAGAAGTGCTTGATGAGGGTACTGTGACGGTATCAGCAGCTGCAACTGAATCAAAAGAAGAACTTGTTCAGCAAAGTCTTAAAAAAGAAGTAGAAGTTAGTATTGATGAAATGTCAAAGCTTAAGAAAACTGCAGAAACAAATGTGGAAAAGACAAAGCAAATGGACGAATCAAAGACACGTAAACCACAAGAGGTTTTATTGGCAGAAAAGAGAGAAAATATATCCGTTGATCCCGTGGCTTCCGTTGAAAAGAACCTGGTTCTCTCAGCAGACATCGGGGGGGCGAGAGCACGAGAGCCCTTCTTTATCTCTCAGACAGACGAGGCTCAGGTCATGACTGAATCTGACGAGTCTCCTTCAGCCATAGAGATGGAGGAGATCCCCAAAGCCAAAGTTTCCATGGTGCCTTGGAACAGGAAGGGACGTTGTGATACATCATCTTTCTCGGAGGACTCGGTGCCCCACATGGAGCTCAGACAGGAGGAGGAGCGGGGGAAGCCCAGTCCAGAGAGCACAAAGTCCATCCTGTGTGAGGAGCCAGAGATGGAGAGCCTTTACCCTAACTTTGACTCTCTGGCTGGGTCTGAAGACACTAAGACTGAAGCCACCTCTCAAGAATCTGCTGGGAGTACCTTCTCTGTATGCACACAATTTATTTTTATTATTATTTTTTTTTTCAAGAATTCATTTATGCTATGTCAACACTAATATGAGTTCTTTTATCTATTCATTCATTTATCATTTTGTATGTTTCAGCAAGAGCTTTTGGACTTGTACACATTAAATCTGCACCGCATTGAAAAGGATGTCCAGCGCTGTGACCGAAACTATTGGTACTTCACTCCTGCCAACCTGGAGAAACTGCGCAACATCATGTGCAGGTAAAACACTGACAGCATCAGGGCTGCAAACATGCTCATTCTACCATCTTCATATGTACAGAAAATGGCCTGCCCACCTTTCAAAGCTGCCAGTATGAATGTAAATGTTTGGACTATAATAACATTCCCTCCCCCATATTCATACCACTGCATCATAACATTTCACTTCTTATCTTATTCATATCAAATAAATGCTCTATATTAAAGGATAGGACCGGCTATATTATCTGTTGCGTTTACTGTTGACAAATCCTCATGATAAGGCCAAGTATTTTCTGTGTAGCCAAAGCTTGATGCAGCTTATTCCTCTCTACCACAGATATCCATTGTTGTCCAAAAAAGATTAAAGGGACAGTCCAACCCAAAATCAAACATACATACAACATACATATTCCTCTTACCTGTAGTGCTACCTGTCAGGGAGTCTAGATTGTTTTAGTGTGAGTTGCTTCGTGTTGGAGATATAGATCGTAGAGATGTCTGCCTTCTCTCCAGTATAATGGAACTAGATGGCACTCGGCTTGTGGTGCTTAAAGAACCAAATAAATACTTTTGAATGGCTCAACTGCAATGCCTCTCTCCAGAAATCACGACCTGGTTACTCAAGGGAATCCACAGACCTTGACTACACCCACCAACTGTATTACTGCAAAGAAGGAAGAATGCATACACTGTTAGCTCACCTAGCACAACTGAGCTAGCTAATGTTACAGCTCAGCCAAGGTCGACGCCATAAATTTTTACATCCTACGCTGTCACAAGTAATAATAATGATACTAAACTTAATTTATATAGCACTTTTCATACAGGAAATGCAGCACAAATTGATCAATAAGGACAATCTCAACACTGAGTGCTTCACATGAAAATAGACAGAATGAACATAAAACTATAAATCATAAAATCATGTCAGATTGTAAAAGAGTTGCAGCAGCATGAAGCATCAATAGAAAGTAAAAGTATTTTTAAAAAGTCTCAGACCTGTATTAGGAAATTCAGAGCTAGTTAAGTGGGCACATACATTTTTAGCTTTCTTTTAAAAACATTAGGGAGCTACCTTCCCTGATATCTACAGGTAGTGTGTTTCATAGCTTCGGGGCGTAATTGACAAAGGCCGCATCCCTGATCTTCTTCCAGCTGTTTCTGGGAACCTTCAATAAACCAGCAGCAGATTTATTGCAGTGTTCTTAGAAGCAAATAGTCAACATAGGAGTTAGCAATGTAGCTCAGTCCCAGCCCATTTAGGGCTTTGTATACACGGAGGAGGACCTTAAAATCAATTCTAGATGTAACAGGAAGCCAGTGCAGAGCAGAGTTTTAAATGAGCTGAAGTCTCTCAGTGGTGTTTGTTTTGGTGGCCAGTAAAAAGTGCATTACAATAGTCAGGTCAGCTTGAAATAAAGGCATGTGTTGTTTATTTTAAGTTCATCCCACATACACCTTTCTGCTGTAAATACTCAGTGGAGCACTAAACGTGTATCAATCCACAGCTGAAACAAATGCATGATTTACACCTTTTTGTATAACAGTCTAGAGCGTCAATAGCTGTGTCAGGAAATTATGCAGCCTTTTTTATATTTGATACTATATGTGTGTGGCCTGTTATAAGATTAAGAGTCTCAGTAGGAAAAAATGGGCTCAGAGCTGAGTGCCACAGACAGGCAAGGCAAGACAAAGTAATGAGAGAAAGGAAAACACATTATTGGTTTTAGTATTTTCATAGGATTTGCTGAACATAAGAAAAATATAAGTATGATGTCAGGCTCATCCTTTGAAGCGTAGTTGGTAACTTTTATGAAACAACCTTTTATCATATTTTCTGAAACTGTCACTATAATCATACAGCAGTGCATGAGACAGACAGTCAGTGAAAATAATCATAATCCTCTGCTACTCATTTTGCTTCTAATGGCATTACTGCATGTGAGAGAAAACAACCAATTGTGCGTCCATCAGGTCAATTACGGCTCGTTAACTTCGGTCAAACTAGGGAGTGCTGATCAAATATTAATCAGGATTCTGTTACTGCATGGCCTATGTCTCTCCTTGAATGTTTTCATAAACATGTTTTAGTGTACTGAAAGTGAGAGCATTAGCTCTGGCTAGTATGCTGTGTCTCTTTTCAGCTTGGCTGTTTCCAATATAGCTGCCAGATCACAAATGTTCTCATTTTACAGCTAAACAGTACACTAAAATATGTTTCTGAAAACATTTGGGGCAAGAAGGCAATGCAGTAATAGAATCTTGATTCATATTTAATCAGCGCTGCCTATTTTGGTAGTTTGACAGCAGCTCACGAGCAGTGGTTGACTTGATTGCCAGCTGTGTTAGAGACTCCTCGGCCCTGATTGGTTGTTTTCCGTGAGCTGTGGTCGATTCTAGAAAATGCCATTAGATGCAAAAACGAGTGGGAGGAGGGGCATGATATTTTTCACGGATTATCTGTCTTACATTCTTCTGTGAGGATGTAGTGAAAGCAAATATGACATAAAGTTATTTTTTATCAAAATTACCAACTGTAGCTTTAACAGTAATAGATTCATATTTTTCCCTAGTACACCTCCACATAAACACAACCAAAGGGCCAACTGTAACAGGATAAATGAGTGCCTCAGGACAAAATGTTTTTTTTTTTAAACATATTTTTAGCATTGAAGAAAATGTGGAAAAACCTCTGAATCCTGAGCAGTGTCTGACTCAGCGTATGAGTGACAGATAAAAACAGCCGAGTTCACGTCTCGTGGTTGTATATTTACAGCTATATCTGGAGGCACCTTGACATCGGTTACGTGCAGGGCATGTGTGATCTGCTGGCTCCACTCCTAGTCATTCTGGATGATGGTGAGTCAACACTGAATCGCTTCTGTTTTCTGACATTTGGTGTATTTTTTACAGTTATTGATGGAACAACAGAGGACAGTTAGCCCACTCACTTTTCTCACTCCAGCTTCCTCTGTGTGTTTCCTCCTTTCAGAGGCCATGGCCTTCAGCTGTTTCACTGAGCTCATGAAGAGAATGAATCAAAACTTTCCACACGGAGGAGCTATGGATACTCACTTTGCCAACATGCGCTCTCTAATCCAGGTGACAGAGCACCAGTAAAGTCTTAACACACACACACACACTGTAGTGGTCCAGTATCACTAAATCCATTCATTACCAGAAAACGCCCCCACTCGTCCACACTTTTCCTCCACTGCCACTCTTATTATTTATCTCCTGAATCTCCTCTGATCCCTTCTCTGCGTAGATCCTGGATTCTGAGCTGTTTGAGCTAATGCACCAGAACGGAGACTACACCCACTTCTACTTCTGCTACCGCTGGTTTCTCTTAGACTTCAAGCGAGGTAAAGTGACAGCATGGTGCGAAAGAGTTTGTGCCAATTAGAGGAGCAGGAGATTGAATTGGATAAGATGCCAAACCACTTGGCAGCTTGCTAACAACACATTTACTTACTCAGGCTCGGAAAGGATTTGGAAGTCAGCTATATCTTTGGAAAACCGTTCCTGGGAGTTGTGAAGTAATTGCCATGAACTGCAGCTGCAGAGATAGGTTTTATAATTAATCTGGCTTTATACTTAAGATTCAACAATGGACTTGTTTTCTCACCGGGGTTTCTCATTATATCCTTTCTCCCACCCGAACACCTGCTTCCGCTCTTATCTCTCTCCGCTGATAACTCCACTTCCTGCAAGCTCGCCTCCCATCCGAGCCCACAAATGTGGTTCGACTCCTGTTCTTTTTGTGTGATTTGTCTTCCAGAGCTGGTGTACGATGACGTGTTTGCTGTGTGGGAAACCATCTGGGCAGCCAAGTATGTCTCTTCTAGTCACTTTGTCCTCTTCATCGCCCTGGCGTTGGTGGAGATCTACAGGGACATCATCCTGGAGAACAACATGGACTTCACTGACATTATTAAATTCTTCAACGGTAAAACATGCCGCTTTACAGCTGACGTTACTCACATACGTAACTCCTTATCCCTGTTAAAGCTGCAATCCACTGATATTAGTAGTAGTAGTAGTAGTATTGTTTTAACCAGGTAGTCCCATTAACATTACGAAATCCCTTTTTCAAGGGAGCCCCGGCCAAGAAAGCAGACTAACATAACAGTACAGTATCAATAAACAGCTTCATATATCTAAAAGGTCACACAGGAGGAAACTGATCTAGCTGTAATTACAAATTACAAATGAATTTGCCTCCAAACCTATCAATACATTTTAAGATGCCCCAGTTGGGATCAGCTGATCTCGCTGCAAATCTGTCTGCCACTGGTTCCAGGCTGAAGGGGCAGAGAACAGGCCCGTTTGCCAACTTCAGTTCAGACCTTAGCTACGGACAGATTTGAGCACAACAATAGTTACTAGTTTTAAGTACTGGTAACATATATCCACATTACAAATCACTTCACTCGTCATGGGGAGAACTGCTTGGCCTGCCAAAACAGTTGTATAATGTGTGTGGCTTTGAAGGAGCTTTGTCAAGTCTGAGTAAATAACCCACGTGATGTCATCAGGGTCATGTTGGCTTTGGCGTGTAGATTACAAATGTGTAACATAAACCATCCAAAGGAAACTTGTGGCAGGATGTTGGAAAGATTTGGAAATCGAAAGGTGATAACAGATTTCCCAATCCTGATCTTAATGCCTCCCAGTGTATCTGCTCAGGAAAACATGGGCAGCAAATGGGAAGTTTATGAGATTCACAGGCATCTCCAGAGGACCTACATCAAGTACCAAGGCACAATTTGCGAGGAGAAGCAATGTATAAAATGAGTCAACTGTCTTGCTTATCTTTGCTCATTACAATAACATACAACAGCTCAAGATTATGTGAACGGCTATGGTGTGCAATCATGTGAACCACCACAGCCAACAGCATAGCATGAAGAAGGAGATACGCATGCTTGTAGAGACTTCTATCAATCACACATGAACTGAATGGAAGTGGAAATTAAAATGGCAGCTACGACGTTACAGCATGTTTCACAACACAAACATGACTAAAACACTGTATAAAGGAAAACTGATGAAAAGATAATTCTGCTTATGGTTCAGTGTGTGTGCCACCATGTTGCTGTGACGACAGGTGTGTTTATGTTGACACACAAAAATGACCTTTTCACTGCACTTTTCCGTGTCAGTGGTCTTTTTTTTTACTGAATTTCGAGCACAATGGATTATTCCAAAGAAGACAATATTCCCCCTAAACTGTTAATATGGCTAATAAAAATAAATATTCCACTAATATTCCCATTCACATGCAGCTGTGTAAACTCCGCTTAATGTGCCCCAGCATGTTGTTATCACGTAAAAAAAAAGTAGAACAGCTGGAGCCACTTGGGATTTTGCTTCAAAATAGTATTTTTGAACAGTTTCCTACTGGTGGCGGACATGTTGGACCTTGTGAACACAGCCTTTCTTTTTCCTTGTTTGTATCCAAGTCTTTCATAATGTTTAAAAGTAGGTGTGTTTCTTCTTCAGAACAGAAATGTGGGCTTTTCTTCTGGGCATGCATCTCTACCCCACAGCCTTGCAAACTATTGGCAACTTGGTTTGTGTGCAACGTATCCATGACAACACACAGAGCCAACAGTAAAGTGTGTGTCGCAAACTTTGGTAAAAACCCACATTGAGACGCATATTCCGAATGCGCTGTATACATGTCCAAATAATGCAATAAAACCCGAGAAGTACCGACATATTCCACATCTTAATCGGAGTATACTGTTCACATGACAAGTCAAATTCAGAATAGTGGAATGTTAGTGTGCATGTAAACTTACCCACCATTAAGAAATGTCAAATCACAACCTATGATGACTAGTTGTGACACGTCTGCTCAGATGTTCTCCAGACATTTGGGGAAATAAATTCAGCTATTTGTGTAGTTTGAATTAGCCAAAGTTGTTCAGGAGAAAAATTAAACTTGTATGTTTCTTTGTCTTTCAGAAATGGCTGAGCACCACAAGATAACACAGATTTTGACCCTGGCCAGAGATCTGGTGTGCAAGGTGCAGATGCTGATAGAGAACAAGTGATGGTGCTGTTTGTCTTCTTTTTCCTTCCAAGTAAAGTGTGATCGGCTGTAGCAGCGCAAGACTAAAATACATCTGAGCAAACCCACACACACACACATATACACACACATAACACAAAGCCTTTACAATCACAGTTTGCTGCTATGAGCCTTACTGACCGTATCCACAGTGTCGTTTGTGTTGTCAACAGGTGTATGAGAATATTATGCTTCGTATTTGTCAGTATGTTCAAGTGAAAACAAATATGTATCTGAAAAAGCATTTCTCTAATTTCTAAATATTTTGTCAGAAATCCCTCAAGTGTCGATCTTAACCCGAGTGCACTTAATATTTTGAGACAAGGATGGTCTTAGTTGCACACTTCAAACCAAAAGGCAGAGCTGAAATCCACCAGAGACTATATTTATGAGAAAAATACATTGTGATAATAGTTTATAATAATTATTTTAATAGTCAGAGTGTACGAGATTAACCTTAAATATATATAAATATAAGTTATCCCCCTCGTCCTACCCCTTAATGACGGAAAGAACATCAGCAGACTTTGAATTTTCTTTAAATACAACAACTTAAAATTAAGCTACTTTTCACTGATGACTGATCCAGAACACTGACTTATAGTCTAAAATGTAACTTAACCTCCACTTCTGTTTAACACACATTAAGAATAATTTAGTTTTTAGCACCATGTCAGTGATTTAGCATCCAACAGTGTTTTTAATGTTTTGATTGAGCTGCCTCGTCTGCCAAATATCGTCTTTATTTGTTATGTGTGAATCGTACTGTACTGAGAGAAACGTGTGTTTATTAAAGGATTATATTATGTAATTCATAACCGAATATTTAAGTGACTTACGGATGTCTGGGCGCAGATTTATATAAAGCAACAAGCCTGATTTGATAGTCTCCAGTTATTTTTCATTATCCAGTGAACCACTGTATATTTTGTAAATTGTGCAGTTTACTCACCTTGACTTTTGTCGCGTATCGTCCGACGCCTGTTTGTTGAATTAAAAGTTAATTTCAGCTTGAATATGATTATGAATCAGGAAGATGAGACAAGGCAGTGAAAATATTTTAGTCACAGTGACCAAATGAAAAGTTTTGTGGTGCCACATTATAAAGATTCTTTATTGTGAGAGTGACTCGGACAGAGACATGGAAATGAAAGGTACAGATGATGTTATGAGAGAAACAGTTTGATGTTTTGGCAGATTTGGGGCTTGTGAGGACATACATGATACAGTATATGATTTAAACACATAAATTATTACTAATTTACCAACATCCATGCGTGTCATTCATCGCCTAAATCGTCACTCAGTTGGTCAAGTGTTGTTCCATGAATGTGGTAGGATGATTTGCTTTTAATATTGGTGTTTCTTTGTGAGTGCTAACTGTCTGAAAACCTATTTTTTAATTTATTGTAACATTTATTTGGTATTTATTTATTTATTCATTCATTTTATCATTCAGATGCTGCTTCGTTTGTAAAGCTGATATTTTTATTTTGTGGCCAGTTCTAAATGTTTATTGTAAAACAATCAAATTCTATACTAAGAGTTCATATATAAATATATATATATTAAATGGTATATGTTCTTATAATAAAACAATAAAAATGGAAGCGTCATTATTTTTCCAAAACATGTTGTAATGTGTGTGTTTTATTCTGAAGTGAGAGAGACAGAGACAGGAATACATCATGAAGGCAGTGGGTCGATAAATCCCCCAGGAGATGAATTCTGACTCTGGTGATCCTCACACTGCATCACTGCAACTAATGGATGGACTCTCATGAAATCTGGTGTCGATATTCACGTCCCACACAAGATGAATAAGAATTATTTTGGTAATCTGCAAAGTTTTTCATATTATCCATGGAGGATGAAAAATTATTTAATTTTCAATATATAAATAAATGTACAAATAGGTAACAGATACTGAAATAAATACACAAATAAAGACATACATTATTAACAGAAATACAGAAATAAACATGTTTTTTTTAATTTTGTTTATGTATTCCTTTATTTATTTACACTCTTGGCAATTTTAATTTTCCACATGGTGCAAAATATGTCACACATGGATTCACAGGGCTACAGTTCATGGGCTAAACAGGGAGGTGAGCATGGTAATCATTATACCTGCTAACCACCTGCATGTTAGCGTCACCAATGTGATCATTACCATGCTGTGGTCACCATGTGACTCTCAGTGCCTTCTCTCTCAGAGCCTCTGGCGTGGCGGTACTTTTAAAATTTCGGCCGCCCGAACAGGGACTTGAACCCTGGACCCTCAGATTAAAAGTCTGATGCTCTACCGACTGAGCTATCCGGGCTCTGTCAATGCAGGTCGTGGATCAAGGACTCGAAGGTTCGATCCCCGATTGGAAAATGTCTGTGTCAATTTTTAGCAGCTGTTGAGAACTTGTCAAATATCACCTAATATGAGATTATAGAATGGTTTACATATTTTACATGTCGTCGAGAATACAATCGAATCACCAATGAATGGAGGAAGTCTCTGTCTTGTCTGACTGACTATGTCTAGGTGTCAAAGCCGAATGAATTGATATCAAAGGTAAGTTTGACTGTGTCATGTGTCTCAGGATGTGAGGGTCTGTCTTTGTTTGTGGTGCAGGCACATTTAATGGGTGATTGTTTTCTGTCAGTACGCTAATTATATTTTCATGTTTTCCAAAGGACATCATGAGAAAATGTGATCTATAAAATATGATTCATACGCTGTAATGAACTTCATGCATGGTGAAAATATTCCGTATATGATTTTAACCCATAAATTATTATTGATTTTGGCCTCAGTTACCAACATCCTCGCGTGTCATTCATTGCCCACATCGTCACTCAACTAGCCTATTCAGTTTGACTCCCATCTGTGTAGTCACACACGTCCACTATTTACACAGAATTTTATTCACTATAAACTTGTTTTGCTGAAATTGTATTTGTTGTTACGTTACTTTTATTATTTATTTATTTTATGTAATTTTATTCTGTACCTCATTGACTTTTTTAAGAGCTTTCATTTTCTCTATCTTTGCTCGTAAGGTGACCTTGAGTATTGTGAAAGGTGGCTATAAATAAAATGTATTATTATATTTATTTCAGCATTAATCTGTTCTTTTGTCCATTTAATCCTTTAAATATGTATGCTTATGTCAGTTTTATTGTCCATAATGAAACTGGTGCAGTGGCTGTGACACATAGATTCATAGGGCTACAGTTTACAGGCTAAACAGAGATGTGCGCTTGGTAATCATTATACTTTTTAACCACCTGTATGTAGTACCATCATTGTGATCATTACAATGCTGTGATCAGCATTTGACTCACAATACCTTCACTCTTGGAGCCGGTGGCAGGGTTGGGGCTTTAAAACTTTGACCGCCCGAACAGGGACTTGAACCCTGGACCCTCAGATTAAAAGTCTGATGCTCTACCGACTGAGCTATCCGGGCTCTGACAGTTGAATACGTGGATCCAGGAATCGAGACATCGATCCCCGATGTCGCAACTTTTACCAGTTGTTGAAAACTTGTCAAATATCACCTAATATGTGATTAAAACAAAAGAAGAAGAATAATTCTTTTTAAGGTTTATAAACTTTAATTGTCATCTAGAATACAATCTAATTACCAATGAATGGAGGAATTATTGAAAGCACTGCAACAATAGCCTAATTGTGTTGTCTGAGTAGCTCTGTATGCCTGCATGCAATGTTGAACTGTTTGTTAATGAACGTTTAAGAAAAAACATTCTGGTCAGTCATTGTTCTCAGAAAGGTACAGTTTGCTTGTCCCCTGTTTTTACAGTTATTTGGGTATAAATACATAAGTTCTGTTGTAGAAATACAGAGCAAATCTATTACAACACACACTGACTGGCCACTTCATTAGGTACACCTGTTCAACTGCCTGTTAATGCAAATAAGTAAACAGCCAACCATGTGGCAGTCTGAAAAAGAGAAAATATCCAGTGAGCAGCAGTTCTCTGGGTGAAAATGCCTTGCTGATGCCAGAGGTCAGAGGAGAATGGCCAGACTGGTTCAAGATGATAGAAAGGCAACAGTAACTCAAATAACCACTCATTACAACCAAGGTATGCAGAAGACCATCTCTGAACTAACAACACGTCACACCTTGAAGCAGATGGGCTACAGCAGCAGAAGACCACACCAGGTGCCACTCCT
>NC_065513.1:21147312-21248108 GCF_006386435.1 Epinephelus moara
TGGCCTCCACAGTCACCAGATCTCAATCCAATAGAGCACCTATAGGATGTGTTGGAACAGGAGATATGCATCATGGATGTGCATCTGACAAATCTGCAGCAACTGTGTGATGCTATCATGTCAATATGGACCAAAATCTCTGAGGAATGTTTCCAGCACCTTGTTGAATCTATGACACAGAGAATTAAGGCTGTTCTGAAGGCAAAAGGGGATTCAACCTGGTACTAGTAAGGTGTACCTAATAAAGTGGCTGGTGAGATTATACAGAATAAGTAATACACTTTCTCACCCAATTTACCTCAATTCTCTCACACACATACATTTGTGACCATAAAAACAACACTGCTCCTACTGGTAAAACATGTAATCAAAGCTTCTGTCCTGTAATGATAGTAAAACAAAATCAGCATACTCCAAATACCAAATTTAATGCAACATTTGTCAGCATTGAGTTATTTGTTTTGCTTATTTTTCTTAAATACATGAAATATATCAATCAGTTTTTGGTCTTTAAAAGTGATTTAAAATTACACTACCATTGTGCAGATGGGGGTTATTATCAGAACATGAATTTGAACCCTCGACCCTCAGATTAAAAGTTTAATGCTCAATAATCTGTTACAATGTTAGATATTGTTAATAATATTGATATAAACAAGTAAGAAAATATGCAAAACTTAAACTCAGCAATAGATGTCCTGTAGTGAGCTAGCTAACAGAGAAGGGCATAACAAAAATACAGACAACCCCTTGTTATTTATCATTTCTTCTCTGTAATTATCAAGTTTTAGCTGGCCAGCTTCCTCACTGATCAAATAAGTCTATAATAAATGGCTTCATTTCACCTTGTTATGTCATTGGGTTAACAAGGTGAAAACAAATAGAGAAGCTCAGTGGTGATTGGTTGTGAATAGATGGGGAATTTTGGAGAAGTGCCATGGTGACTGGCTGTCAGTTTTGCAGAAAGATGGAAATGGCTAAATGTGATTGGGTGGCACTGGTCATTCAGTAAATCCTGTCGTAAGAAAACTCTACGCCCGAACAGGGACTTGAACCCTGGACCCTCAGATTAAAAGTCTGATGCTCTACCGACTGAGCTATCCGGGCGCTCTGAAATCAATTGTTGTCTTTGTCGGTCATAAAATCATATAATAACATCAATAACTCAATGTTTATGGATTTTTATTTCATATTTTCCTGGTTGCATTTTGCTAGCTACTTACGCTAAGTTGTATGACAACTGCTATCACGTATTAAGACACTACGCAGACGCTAACGGCAGCATTTGAAACAGGAAACGCTGGTTTCACAATGACATCTGTGTATTTCTGGTGTATTTCCGGTATGTTATATTGTTACTTGAGGAGAGTTTGGCTGAGGAGGGTTGAACATTGACAGGACAATATTCCTCCACATTAAAGACGCCTCAACAGTATTTTAATAAGACTAATCAGTCTGTCTATAGGGGACAAAAGCGAAGACGGAAGGAAGTGAACGTTAGTCATCTCGCTACCACTCGTGCTACTTCCTTTGGACTAGCTACGGCAAGCCGTGAGCGACATACATGCTAGTTTACTGTGTATGGTATACCCTCACCGCCGACCTTCCTGTTGTTTTACTAAATACTAAGAAAATGTGACACTATTTGTTATACAACTCGGTTATAGCTGGCTACAAAATTGTCCTGAAAATGTCGGCGTTGCGTCTCGCTGCTAAACGAACATGTGGCGTGAGAGTCAGTCGTCCTTCCTGTAACCTGTCAACAAACGATGGATACATGGTAACAAACGTGGGGAGTCTCCCCCGAAGAAGACACAGCAGCCTACAGAGCCACATGACAAATGTAACGCGTCTGTTGAGCTCTCAACCTCATAACTCCAAGGTAAATTAAAGGTCAATTGCTGATACTTGAATTGCAGTTTGTTCAGCACAACATTGACTCAGGTGTCTCCTCTAACAGGTACCACAGGCTGCAACATGGGAGCCAGTACCAGAGGAGCAGCTTCCTCCGGTAATATCCTCATGAGCCATGACTGAATGTTAACACAGTGTAAGACTTGGTGACCAAATGACTTGAAATTCATGTTAGAATTTTGGATACTTAGTTTAAAGCCTCTCCAACGATAATCAGGTGCCGACACACATTTAAACAGGTTTTGTTCCCTGTTTTAATTCCCCCTGTTCATACAGGCCATTAAAAGATCCCTTCTTAATGCTTTGTCAGTGTAATTGTTGAGGGACAAAATCCACAGATATATATACTACACAAAAATCTGAAGAGGGTTATCTGTAATAGTGTTGACATGATACTTTTATACAGTACCTTACAAAAATGTCAAACCATTTTTGATACCACAGTGAGAGAGTTACATCGAGGCCATACAATTTAAAATCTTTATTTAAAAAATAACAGATAAAACACAAGGCTAGACACGACAATGTCCTCTTTTCTTTTTCTGGTTAGTAGCAGAGAATGGCAACATAACTAATAAACACTGACAATAAGAGAGAGCAAGAAAGCACAGCTGGCACCGGTAGGTCGATACTGCAGAAAACCAGTATTGAAACCGTTTCAAATATTTAGAATTTACATGTAGTAATAAATCAATGTTTTTGACATCACTAACCTGTAATGTGAGGCGTCTACAGTCTTAGTAAGGAGCTCCTATTTATAGTTAAGGGAAATTTGGAACCAAAGACACTGTAACTTTGGCAGATATCCACTTGATTTATCTAACTCAAAGACTGTAACTTAATTTTTTGTAAGTCTTTGTTTGTTTGTTTTGTTTTGAGGGACATCAACATTAAATCACACAGTAATATCAACCAAACAAAACAGCATAGATTACCAAAGACCAAAGGGCATGAATCATGACCATGTTTGCTGATAAGACGTTTTAAATGGTTGTAATGACTTTACTCCATGGTTACTTACAGTCAAAGGTCCAGTGTGAAGGATTTAAGGTCATCTATTGGCATTGATGGTGAAATGGTATATAATATTCATAAATATGTTTTCATTAGTTCATAATCACCTGAAAATAAGAATCACTGTGTTTTGTTACCTTAGTAGGAGCTCTTTAGTGGGTCCTCTCCAAGCCTTCAGGAGCAGCACCAGGCTTTGAAGCCATTTTACACAGGGGCTAAACATGGAGTTACATCTTCTGGGTTCGTCACACGATGCCATGGGGCTCATAAAGACTTGTTCCTATGGACTAACATTGTGACAAATAAGTGTTTAAATCACTGGATGCATTTTATTTAATGTCAAAACCCTCACGAAATGATTTGTTTCACTACTGAGATTTGATCCATTTGGTCCAATAACATTTAGAAAGTCTAGATGAGCTGCATGATTAACTCATTTATATCCCCATTCAAGTTAACAAGGGCTGAACCAGATGTTGGCCGCTCGGCCAGCGGAAATTAGCCCTCAGCTGTGCTCAGCAGCCACAAGTGTCTGCTGCACTTGATCTATGGGCCCAGCAATGCAGAATGTCATACTGCAGAAATTGAGCTTTTTTGGCTTCATGCACCACTGAGCAACTTTCAAAGAAATGAACAGGGGCCCACGTCCAATGCTGTATCCAGTTCTCTTTATACATCCATGGTCCAAGAAGTCCTCCATGGTGTTCTGCAGAAGCCCAGAACAGACAAACCAAACACTGGACTTTAGATAGAGCCGTTTGCGTTCTCCTACACAATTGGCACACAGGAGAAGTTTCAGTTCTGCAACCTCACCACTAGATGTCACTAAATCCTACACATTGAAGCTTTAAAGGCCTTCTCAAGAGATGGTGGAAGGAAACTTTCATACATACATGTCTAAGCATATGCCATTAATTTTACAGCCTACCCAAATCCCTGCTGACCTGGTGGACAAACTGGAGCGACTGGCCCTGGTTGATTTCCGCACCAAACAGGGACTGGCCTGTTTGGAGAAAGCAATACGATTTGCAGATCAGCTACATGTCGTCGACACGTCAGGGGTTGAGCCTATGGATTCGGTTCTGGAGGACAGGTAAGGTGTACACATTTATATATATCATGGTTAGAGCCAAACCGTAGAAATGAACCGTAGCTCAGTTTAAACTGTGTTTATGTTTTATCCATGCACACTCAGGGCATTAAACCTGAGGGAGGATGCAGTGATGGAAGGCGACTGTGCTGAAGAACTGCTTCAGCTCTCCAAAAACACAGTTGAAGAATATTTTGTGGCACCACCAGGTAAGACGAAACCTAAAAGCATTCATTTTGAAACATTAGTGTTGATTTTATTATTTAGACGATAAATGAATAAAACGGGTTTTATAAATATTTTATGAATAAACTTGCCTCACTGGCTGCTGGCGCACTACTGACACATGACAAACACTTACCTGTGGGGCTCCATAAACACTCCTTCCTCACATATTATACAGCTGCCTCACTGTATTTTTGTTACCTGCAGTGTATTCATATTAATAATACTGTCTGTACTTGGACTTATACCTGCAGTTTATATTGTGGCAACTCCTGCTCATGTTCCTTCTGCTCACACTGTATATATGTTAGTGTAGCTACAGAGCTGGGACCAAGTCATTGTTTTGCAAGGCACAAGTACATCTCAGGTATTTGCACACAAGTCTCAAGTCTCAAGTCCTAAACTTTGAGTATTGAGTCCTAAACAAGACATAATGTGCTCTTCACCAAATGTATCGCCATTTTCACAACCAACACATTCTCACTCCGACCTCGTCACCCATCGACATGTGGTCATGAACTTTCCACGTCCACATACGATGTGCAAGGTA
Organism: Epinephelus moara; assembly: GCF_006386435.1. NCBI lineage: Eukaryota > Metazoa > Chordata > Actinopteri > Perciformes > Serranidae > Epinephelus > Epinephelus moara. The sequence goes on from NC_065513.1 coordinate 21,152,106, forward strand.
CCCTGGGTGCTTTGGTTGTTGACGTTCTTGGACGCCGTGTCAAGGTCTGCCTGTTACATGCATTGTCTTCTTTCAAAATACACTTCTGTTTTCACGGGAAATTTAATGTTTACGTACAGTCTCTTTCAAAATAAACGTACTACGTCGGTACAACACTGCAAATTGGTGTTTTTTTCCTTCAACAACAAACACACATGGTTGGGTTTAGGCCGCGAACAAAGCACCTTCAGGTGAAAGTCGTTTGTTGGACCCACTCGCCCCAGTTGGACTTTCACCACCTTAACTTTCGTCCTTGTCCCGCCACGTTTCCCCCTGATGCCGCAGGGTGCCATTAAACTATAAAGGCAACCGGCCGCGTATTGTGCCAACATTAACAGACGCCTTTTTTGTTGGTTTCTGACGCTGCAAGTCACTGCTTAAGCGCTGGATAACAACAGAGAAATAATACACCAAATTTACAAAAAAATCATGAATGCTTTTTAAAATTTGTATTTGTTTGTTAAAACAGGTTTGTTGGAAGTAATAAGTGTCGACTCGCTGGGAATGAATAGATGATTCAGCAAATGAAGGGAAATAAATTGATTAGTGGCACTTTCTACATAACTTCCTAATCTTTGGTTTTGGGGGAAGGGATCGAGTGTTTTCAAGTCAAAAGGCTCAAGTCCAAGTGTTTAAGTCTAGTTGCAAGTCTTTTTTTGATTTTGTCAAGTCTAGTCATCAAATTTGATTACTCAAGTCCACACCTCAAACACTACATATGTCTTTTTCATATTACTATTTGTTTTCTAGAAAAGTCTTTATCGTCATTGCATACAGCGAAATTAGCAGTGACACTCAGGTGACGCATTCCACCTAACAACATAAAAACACAAGACACAGGACATTCAGTGAGTGATAAAAATGCAATAAATTAATAAATATAGCAGTATTTAAAATGCAACAAGTGCTCAGTGGATGGCAGAATGGCAGTAGTATTCAGTATTTGATATTTAGCATATACTGTATTCTCTATGCAATGACAAAGTTGAATCTAATCTGAAATGAAAGATGATGATCCTTAACTCATTCATTTTCTCACCACAGGAAATATTCCTCTACCAAAGCGGGAGGAGAGGACCACCATGCTGAAACACTCAGAGTTATGATATTTATTACTACTTTTTCATTTGGGAAGTTGTTTTGTACTAAAAAACTGCTTGTCAAGCATTTAGTTTTTTCAGTTTCATTTGACACCTGCCGTGTGGATACATCTGTCTTTGGTTTTAGTATCATTTCATGAAAACAGTGAGTGAGCAGTGTGTTGGCAGCCTGTGTTATGCAATGGCAGTACATTGTTTTATGATCTGTGTGTATCCTCTTTTCATTCTAGTGTTTGACTCTAATAAAAAAAACAATATTTAATCTTCTCCCTCTCTGTTTTGTTTCTGTAGAAAACTTTTTCAAGTGGCTAAAAATAGAGCATGACGTGTTGTCAGGCACATTTATCTGATGAAATAATTTTGTTTTCCTAGTTACAACTAGACAGTCCTGTTTGACCTTACATATGCGTTTCAGTCCATCTACAGTGGAAGTCCCCTTTTAAATTTCATTTTCCTGTAAATCATTCATACTAACAGCTGTTTCCAAACTGGACTATCAGGTGGTAAATCCATAAAGGTGCACTAGGGCAGTGTTAGTTGTGATCAAAACATTGCAGCGCCCATTATCAGTGGAGTCATGTTTGGAGAATAGAAACCGAAAGTTATGAGGGCAGAGAAGGGAAAACGAATCTTCAGTGAAGGGGAGGGAGTTCAGCAGCTGAGGCTGAGACGATATAAACAGGGGTGAGTTCAAACCTCAGTCAGCTGCTGCTGATCATCTTCTGATATCCTGTCACCACCTGAAGACGAAGACATTTGCAGAGGAATTTCTAAAAGTGAACACAAGGTGAGAAGCTCTCTTTGTCTTGATTGGACAGAGTTTTTCTACAGTGGAGTAGTTTTTAATAACGTGTTGAATCATCTTTCAGACCTCTCTCATCATGGATATAAACATCGTTATGCTGAACGGGACTTCCCACACACTGAGCGTGCACCCAGGGGACACAGTGGGCTCTCTGAAACAACGCATCCAGGACAAGTTTGGAGTCCCCTGTGAGAAGCAGAAGCTGATGTTTGTGAATGGTCAGAAGACTCACCTGAGCGATGACGTAATGCCCATCAGCTCCTACGGTTTGCACCCCGGTGCCATTGTGTCCCTGCTGGTGATCGAGCCGCCGCCCATCCAGGTGTTCGTCAGAAATCTCGAGGGGAAGTCGAACACCTATGATATCAAAGCTGGCGAGACTGTGGACAACTTAAAGAGGAGGGTCCAGAGCAGAGAGGGGGTCCTGGTGAACCAGCAGAGGCTCATTCACCAGGGCAGAGAGATGAGGGATGGCAGACTGGCGGACTACGACGTCACTGCCACCAGTACTATCGACCTGAATCTGCGCCTGAGAGGAGGCTGAGGACTATTAAATATGTACATTTAGTATAAAAAAATGATTTTCTGTAGCCTACATTCCTTTATTTTTTATTAATTTCTGATGGATATGAAGGTCATATTCCATGTCTTATTTATTTGTATTTTCATTTTGAAAAAACAACAACAATGCATTCCTACTGTGTGTAATCATGCATGTCTTTAAAACGTTATTTGTTTTAATTTGGCAATACAAATCTGTTGTCCATTTTTAATAGAAATGGACTTATACCTGCACTTTATATTGTGGCAACTCCTGCTCATGTTCCTTCTTGCTCACACTAGGCTAGGCCTATATATGTTGGTGTAGCTATTCACACTTCATACTGTTAAAACTGTTCAAAGTTGGACCAAGTCATTGTTTTTGTCAAGTTCTGCCTGTTACATTGATTTGTCTTCTTTCAAAATACACCTCTGTTTTCACAGGAAATTTAATGTTACATGAAGTCTCTTTCAAAATAAACGTACTATGTAAGGACAACACTGCAAATTGATGTTTTTTTTTCCTTCAACAATAAACACATGGTTGGGTTTAGACAACAAAAGCACGTGGTTGGGTTTAGGAAAAAAGAGCAGGGTTTGGCTTTAGTCACTGCTTAAGCGCCGGATTTCGACGACTTTGGAGTGAGACCAGGTTCTAACAACAAAGTAATAATACATCAAATTTACAAAAAAATCATGAATGCTTTTTAAATTTGTATTTGTTTGTTAAAACAGGTTTGTTGGAAGTTGTGGCATCCCTGTCTGTAATTTTCAAGTAATAAATGAATGGACAAAAAGACTTGCTGGGAATGTATAGATGATTCAGCAAATGAAGGGAAATAAATTGATTCGTGGCACACTTTCTACATAACATACTTCTTAATCTTCGGTTTTGGGGGAAGGGATTGAGTATTTTCAAGTCAAAAAGCTCAAGTCCAAGTGTTTAATGTGGAGCCCCTAAAGTCCCAAAAGGTGTTTGTTTTTTTTAATCTTGTGCGCACAAGTTATTACCTTTAGGGAACAAGTTATTATCTTGTGTGTACAGGATAATTATCTTGAGGGAACAGGTTAATAGCCTATCTGTACAGTAAAGGCATGATAGGCCTATGCTTTAAAGACCACGGGGGTAAGTTGCGTTTATAGCTTTTAATAGTTTGTTGATTTCTCAGGTATGTTTGAAACATGGCGGCGTTCATTGCTCTATTTGAATAGTCAATTTGTATGTTTTTGGTGGGTGAGCTGGTTGAAGTTAGCTTTCTGCGACTCGCTCGTTTTACCCAAGTGTTCATGTCCGCCTAGAAAGAGCCTGTCGGACATTATGATAACGTTTTGAACATTCAATGGCAAAATATTCTTACAATATATGAGGATAGTATCTGTTATAATACAGGCATATAATCTGCTGAGAGAATACCAAGTAGATTTTGTACTGGTAAATTATACAAGCTTTCTGTGTAATAGCCTATATGTGATGGTCGTCTTCAGTTTTCTTCAGTGAAAACCTTTGGTTCTTTGCAGAACTTGTCTGTAGCAAAAACCTACTTTAGTCTGAAAACAGTGCATTTTATCCTTCTCTTGTGCTCTCTTGTCACTTTGGTGTGCATTAGCTCTACTTTTTTGGCATACGTGTTTGTGTTTGATGATGAGTGTCACCGACTCATACGTACTCTTTCATTGTTAGGGAAATGGAGTCTTCTAATCTTTTGGATTTTCTTTGTAAAAGGAAGATTGAGGAGGCCATCATCTCGAAAATTGTTGAGGATAATGTAAGTTTGGTTTAAACAAATGGATAAGAACTCATGCAGACATGCAAAGAAAGACATGCACTTCAGAATTTTTTTTTTTTTTACAAATGAAAGAAACTGTCCATGACTGTTCTCTAATGTTATTCATTTGTTCTACAAAAACACAAAACAAACAAATTATATTAGATTCGATTAGGATCACAAAAGCATATTATTCAGTTGTTACCGGGACTATGTTCCTTATTAGGATTTTAGCAAAAAATTAAGATTTCTATAGGTGCTACTATGTTTGGTTTATTCAAAACTAGAATGGAGTTGTGAAAAGCAGCTGACATTATCAATAGGCCACAACTTAAAAGTGACTTAAAAGTTGTACACCATGGATCAAAATTAATTAACCGCTAAAGATGGTTATGCATAGAGACACGACTAACAACTGTATCTGTTTAAAAAGATTCACAGGGGCTATCTGTATTCTAACCTAATGAAAACATCTGAATAACTTCAGAGGAAGAAAATTAGGTCAAGGTCAAGGTCAAGGTCACATTTATTTCTATAGCACATTTAAAACAACCGAAGTTTACCAAAGTGCTTTACAAGAACATCAATAAAAGTACCATATAATAAGAACATTAGAATACATAAATACAGTATACAATACAATACACATCAACATAAAACAATACAGGAGTCACAGGAAAAATCAAGTCTGGCTCACAACAGGTCCAAAAGCTAAGGAGAAAAAGTAAGTTTTTAAAGAAGACTTAAATGTCTCCAATGAATCGGCGTGTCTGACATGAAGTGGCAAGCTATTCCACGGCTTTGGAGCAGCCACTGAGAACGCTCGGCCATCTTTAGTTTTAAGCCTGGATCTGGGGACCTCAAACAGCAGCTCAATAAAGACTATTATACTACTATGAAATAAAGACTATTACCAGCCAGTATATTGCTGACTAAAAGTAATGAATTGATCCTTTATTTCTATTTACTGTGATTTGTTTCTCTTTTTCAACATTGTACTGAATAGATTTATTCACATCCTTTACTATCCTATACTAACCCCTCTAAATGTTTTCTTGCTGCAGATTGATACCGCTGTGATTCCGCTTAAGTCGGATCATGATCTTGCCAAGTACATACCCGGTTATGGTGACAGAGTAGCAGTTGTGGCCTTTTGTCGTGAACATCAGTCATCAGATGGAGACAAGTTGGACAGAAAACATCACTTGTTAGAGAGAGGGTAAGATCAAGACTCTGCAACACTTGTTTTAACAGACTTAGTTTCCAGATAAACAAACTTAAAACGTTAGTCTGGCCAGTAATGAGACTCAGCAGTGCAGGGCAGACACAGCAGCAGCTCAGCCGTGTATCAGTTCAGTGAGTGGGACTACGCAGTACACAGTCAGGGCTCCTCCCGCCAAGCACTGAACAATTCGGTGAACGAATCTTTTGAACAAGTCTTTTAAATGAACTGATTCCAGTGATTCAGTAATATCTAAAGAACTGCTTTGCCCATCACCACTGTCAACGTCATTGAAACCAGCGAATATCAGTGCTGTCCTCAAGCAAACACATGTGGACGCTATCTCATGTTACCAATTAATTATCAGAACTATCCCGATCTCCGCAGTGATTTCAGTGCAATTCTAAACAGCTCAGTTTGGGTGATGGATATAGTACGAACCTCAAATTGCTCAGTAGACATGCATGTTTTCTTAGATGTTAAAATTCACACTTCTTTTTTTTTATTATACAAAAAAACACACTAGAGCACATAGTGTATGTTTTCACTGAAATGTTGCTCATGTTGGTCAGGTGTCAATTACATTATGTGGAGAAGCCAATCACAGTTTAGTTGCATTACAATAATGACTGCTGAAGCATTTTGGTTTCCCAGTACAATATTTAAGCAATGTGATGATGCCTAACATGTTGGGTTCCTGCTGCAACTTGCCTTTGGTCAGTGGGCTGTCAAGAGAAAAATAAATAACAACTTTGCAATGATTGCTTTGTACCATTAAGCAAAAAGTTTGAATTGATGAAGTTGAAGAATTTGACAGTATGGAGAAAAACAGTTCAGATTGAAAGCTTGCACATCTTGTGTAGTGTAGTGGCCTGCTCTTTTGTAGTTTTACAGTTTTTCAACATTAAAACCAACTGTCAATAAGTGAGGCTTGGCTAAGCAAAGCGTAAACCTGTCTTCTATGCCAGAGAATTGTACTGTAAATTACTTGATACATATACAAAGCATATACATGTGGACAAACAGAATTTTGTTTTGTTTTCATTTTATCTATATTTTGTTAAAAATAGCCTACATCTGTCAGCCTCGAATAAAAGCTTAGGAATTTTAGTTTTTATAGTATATAGTGTCAAGTAATGTTTTCAACAAAATTCTGTTACAATTTTAAGTTTGTAAATTAAAAAAGCTAGACAGCTTTAATTGTCATTGCACAGGAAGACAGCAAAGTTAGCAATGATTCAGTGAGTGATAAAAATCCAGTAAATAAATATAAAAGTATTTAAAGTGCTGCAAGTGCTCAGTGGATGGCAAAATGGCAGTAGTAATCAATATTTGATATTTATATACAGTAGGCTATATACCGTATTCTCTATTCTCAGAGTTATGATATTTATTACTACTTTTTCATTTGGGAAGTTGTTTTGTACTAAAAAACTGCTTGTCATGCATTTAGTTTTTTCAGTTTCATTTGACACCTGCTATGTGGTTACATCTGTCTTTGGTTTCAGTATCATGTCATGAAAACAGTGAGTGAGCAGTGTGTTGGCAGCCTGTGTTATGCAATGGCAGTACATTGTTTTATGATCTGTGTGTATCCTCTTTTCATTCTAGTGTTTGACTCTAATAAAAAAAAAACAATATTTAATCTTCTCCCTCTCTGTTTTGTTTCTGTAGAAAACTTTTTTAAGTGGCTAAAAATAAAGTATGACGTGACACATTTATCTGATGAAATAATTTTGCTTTCCTAGTTAGTTAGTTACATAAGCTTTTCAGCCCATCTACAGTGGAAGTCCCCGGTTAAATTTTCCTGTGGGTCATTCATACTAACAGCTGTTTCCAAACTGGATTATCAGGTGGTAAATCCATAAAGGTGCACTAGGGCAGTGTTAGTTGTGATCAAAACATTGCAGCGCCCATTATCAGTGGAGTCATGTTTGGAGAATAGAAACCGAAAGTTATGAGGGCAGAGAAGGGAAAACGAATCTTCAGTGAAGGGGAGGGAGTTCAGCAGCTGAGGCTGAGACGATATAAACAGGGGTGAGTTCAAACCTCAGTCAGCTGCTGCTGATCATCTTCTGATATCCTGTCACCACCTGAAGACGAAGACATTTGCAGAGGAATTTCTAAAAGTGAACACAAGGTGAGAAGCTCTCTTTGTCTTGATTGGACAGAGTTTTTCTACAGTGGAGTAGTTTTTAATAACGTGTTGAATCATCTTTCAGACCTCTCTCATCATGGATATAAACATCGTTATGCTGAACGGGACTTCCCACACACTGAGCGTGCACCCAGGGGACACAGTGGGCTCTCTGAAACAACGCATCCAGGACAAGTTTGGAGTCCCCTGTGAGAAGCAGAAGCTGATGTTTGTGAATGGTCAGAAGACTCACCTGAGCGATGACGTAATGTCCATCAGCTCCTACGGTTTGCACCCCGGTGCCACTGTGTCCCTGCTGGTGATCGAGCCGCCAACCATCCAGGTGTTCGTCAGAAACGAGAAGGGGAAGCTCAACACCTATGATATCAAACCTGATGAGACTGTGGACATACTCAAGAGCAAGGTCCAGAGCATAGAGGGGGTCCCGGTAAGCCAGCAGAGGCTCATTCACCAGGGCAGAGAGATGGCGGGGGGCAAACTGGCGGACTACAACGTCACTGCCAACAGCACCATCGACATGAGTATGCGCCTGAGAGGAGGCTGAGGACTATTAAATCTGAACATTCCTGATTATCATATAGTATAAAAAAATGATTTTCTGTAGCCTTCCTTTTTTTTCCAGTAATTTCTAATGTAAATGATCATAATTATGTCTTATTTATTTGTATTTTCATTTTGAACAAAAAAAATCAATGCATTCCTACTGTGTGTAATCATGCATGTCTTAAAACTTGTTAAGACTTAATTTATTGTTTTAATTTGGCAATACAAATCTGTTGTCCATTTTTAATGGAAATGGACTTACCTGCACTTTATATTGTGGCAACTCCTGCTCATGTTCCTTCTTGCTCACACTAGGCTAGGCCTATATATGTTGGTGTAGCTATTCACACTTCATAGGCCTACTGTTAAAACTGTTCAAAGTTGGACCAAGTCATTGTTTTTGTTAAGTTCTGCCTGTTACATTGATTTGTCTTCTTTCAAAATACACCTCTGTTTTCACAGGAAATTTAATGTTACATGAAGTCTCTTTCAAAATAAACGTACTATGTAAGGACAACACTGCAAATTGATGTTTTTTTTTCCTTCAACAATAAACACACATGGTTGGGTTTAGACAACAAAAGCACGTGGTTGGGTTTAGAATCTTACAGGACACGAACACTGCTCTCTTGGGTAAAAGTCAGTGTGTGTCGGTACAATGACGTTTTTTTTCCTTCAACAACAAACACATGGTTGGGTTCAGACAACAAAAGCATGTGGTTAGGTTTAGGAAAAAAGAACAGGGTTTGGCTTTAGAATCTTACGGGACACAAATACCGCTCTCTCGGGACGCCATTTTTCGTTCTGACGCGGCAAGTCACTGTTTAAGCGCCGGATTTCGACGACTTTGGAGTGAGACCAGGCTCTAACAACAAAGTAATAATACATCAAATTTACAAAAAAATCATGAATGCTTTTTAAATTTGTATTTGTTTGTTAAAACAGGTTTGTTGGAAGTTGTGGCATCCCTGCCTGTAACTTTCAAGTAATAAATGTTGACTTGCTGGGAATGAATAGATGATTCAGCAAATGAAGGGAAATAAATTGATTTGTGGCACACTTTCTACACGACTTCTATTGTACTTCTAGTATTTTCAAGTCAAAAGGCTCAAGTCCAAGTGTTTAAGCAAATGAAATACATTTTTTTTACTGCTTTCACTCACTGCAGTTTTTTACAAAAATAATTTACAAACTTAAACAATTTCCCCCCGGGGATTAATAAAGTATTCTGAATCTGAATCTGAATAAAATTGTAACAGAATTTTGTTGAAAACATTACTTGACACTATATACTATAAAAACTAAAATTCCTAAGCTTTTATTCGAGGCTGACAGATGTAGGCTATTTTTAACAAAATATAGATAAAATGAAAACAAAACAAAATTCTGTTTGTCCACATGTATATGCTTTGTATATGTATCAAGTAATTTACAGTACAATTCTCTGGCATAGAAGACAGGTTTACGCTTTGCTTAGCCAAGCCTCACTTATTGACAGTTGGTTTTAATGTTGAAAAACTGTAAAACTACAAAAGAGCAGACCACTACACTACACAAGATGTGCAAGCTTTCAATCTGAACTGTTTTTCTCCATACTGTCAAATTCTTCAACTTCATCAATTCAAACTTTTTGCTTAATGGTACAAAGCAATCATTGCAAAGTTGTTATTTATTTTTCTCTTGACAGCCCACTGACCAAAGGCAAGTTGCAGCAGGAACCCAACATGTTAGGCATCATCACATTGCTTAAATATTGTACTGGGAAACCAAAATGCTTCAGCAGTCATTATTGTAATGCAACTAAACTGTGATTGGCTTCTCCACATAATGTAATTGACACCTGACCAACATGAGCAACATTTCAGTGAAAACATACACTATGTGCTCTAGTGTGTTTTTTTGTATAATAAAAAAAAAGAAGTGTGAATTTTAACATCTAAGAAAACATGCATGTCTACTGAGCAATTTGAGGTTCGTACTATATCCATCACCCAAACTGAGCTGTTTAGAATTGCACTGAAATCACTGCGGAGATCGGGATAGTTCTGATAATTAATTGGTAACATGAGATAGCGTCCACAGGATAGTTCTGATAATTAATTGGTAACATGAGATAGCGTCCACATGTGTTTGCTTGAGGACAGCACTGATATTCGCTGGTTTCAATGACGTTGACAGTGGTGATGGGCAAATATTCGCTGGTTTCAATGACGTTGACAGTGGTGATGGGCAAAGCAGTTCTTTAGATATTACTGAATCACTGGAATCAGTTCATTTAAAAGACTTGTTCAAAAGATTCGTTCACTGAATTGTTCAGTGCTTGGCGGGAGGAGCCCTGACTGTGTACTGCGTAGTCCCACTCACTGAACTGATACACGGCTGAGCTGCTGCTGCGTCTGCCCTGCACTGCTGAGTCTCATTACTGGCCAGACTAACGTTTTAAGTTTGTTTATCTGGAAACTAAGTCTGTTAAAACAAGTGTTGCAGAGTCTTGATCTTACTCTTACTGACAGTTTCTTTCATTTGTAACATTTTTTTCTAAGTGCATGTCTTTCTTTGCATGCATCCGTTTAAACCCATCTTACATTATCCTCAACAATTTTTGAGATGATGGCCTCCTCAATCTTCCTTTTACAAAGAAAATCCAAAAGATTAGAAGACTCCATTTCCCTAACAATGAAAGAGTACGTATGAGTCGGTGACACACATCATCAAACATAAACACGTATGCCAAAAAAGTAGAGCTAATGCATACCAAAGTGTCAAGAGAGCACAAGAGAAGGACAAAATGCACTGTTTTTGGACTAAAGTAGGTTTTTGCTACAGACAAGTTCTGCAAAGAACCAAAGGTTTTCACTGAAGAAAACTGAAGACGACCATCACATATAGGCTATTACACAGAAAGCTTGTATAATTTACCAGTACAAAATCTACTTGGTATTCTCTCAGCAGATTATATGCCTGTATTATAACAGATACTATCCTCATATATTGTAAGAATATTTTGCCATTGAATGTTCAAAACGTTATCATAATGTCCGACAGGCTCTTTCTAGGCGGACATGAACACTTGGGTAAAACGAGCGAGTCGCAGAAAGCTAACTTCAACCAGCTCACCCACCAAAAACATACAAATTGACTATTCAAATAGAGCAATGAACGCCGCCATGTTTCAAACATACCTGAGAAATCAACAAACTATAAACGCAACTTACCCCCGTGGTCTTTAAAGCATAGGCCTATCATGCCTTTACTGTACAGATAGGCTATTAACCTGTTCCCTCAAGATAATTATCTTGTACGCACCAGATAATAACTTGTTCCCTAAAGTTAATATCTTGCGTGCACAAGATTAAAAAAAACACCTTTTGGGACTTTAGGGGCTCCACATTAAGTGTATGTTGTAAAATCATTTTAGGTTTGTACAGACAGACACATCCATGAAGCTTCAAGTTAATTGTTCAAAGTGAAGCGTTGAACCATATTAAAGCATTTTCAAACTGACCGTCTAGACTCTGTTCTTGATACAGTTACAGTTACACAAATGATTGTTAGTGTATTGTTCATGTAATACAGTAATTTTAACAATAGTAATAGTTTTTTTTTTGTAATTCACAGCAGATAATGTCAATGCAAGCAGTGGCTGTTTAAAGCACTTTAAATTTCCTGCATTTCAAAATGGGCCTAATGTTACTTATTTAATGCTTTTTCAAATAAAACAGATCACTGTGTAAATTAGTTCTTTTCTACTGGTGACACATAGAAAGGTATAGCTCGTAGGCTAAAACTACAAAAAAATATCTAGTCATCACTTAGTTGTATGTTGATGGCATTCCTTAGTGTTAAATATAGATCAATAGCTACCAGAGGGCCTTTACTGGGGAACTGTAAGCCCAGTTCCTCCACAAGTACCATGCAAAGATCAAATATGTCTTCATCACATCGAATACAACTGCGAAACACATATTGTCCTTTGGACATATCCAGCTCCTCTTGATCAAGTGGCATGGCACAGTCCTCAGTGTGCCATAACTCTGGGGTGGAGTACATTAAGACATCCTTAATGTTATTCAGCTCTTCCTAAAAACAAACATAAAATGTCTACTATAATGAGCAAAATGAAACAACATACTGGATAATAATCAATTTTGCATAGTGTGACCACATTAACACCCAATCATCATACCTGAATTTTTCCCGACACACAGCTGAAGTATGGCCTTGTCCAGTAAACCTCCATCAAACCCTCCTTCATCCCGGAGCTCCCCAAGAGGCTGGATCCAATATTCCATGCTCTCTTTCCAGAGGATGCCCCACCAACTCTCAATGCGTTGGTCTGCTGTACTCACTCCAGTGAGGTAGCTTATTTGCTCTACCGACAAATCATCCTCATGGTTTGTGCGGAAACGTCTCTGCAGCTCTCGTACAAGACAGTTTTCTGTGCCACGGTCAGTGCACACAAGGTTGGGACGGATACTAAAGATTCTACAAAATAGCCTCCAATAACTCTCGGCTCACTGCTGGTTTTGTAGGCATTCAGCCAAATTATTTTCCGAGAGAAGCCGTCGATACACTGATTCATACACAAACCAAAAGGTTTTAACTTGTCATATGAATCGATGTGCCACAGGTCACTGGGTCCCTTTGAGAGGTACTGTCTCCTATGAAGCCTCCGTTGCTGTCTGTATGTTGACCCTTCGCGATCAAACTCAGCTAATATAACTCTAACTTCTGCTTTTTTTGCTTTAAGACCATTTTACGGCACTTCGTAAACACCCATCTATACCCATGCATCTTCCCCGGACCCTGTACTTGTTCCTGGACACAGTCAATGACACGGCCTAAATCTGCATAGTCTTTCTGTCAGCTGAGCCTGTTATCTTTCAGTTTCCTGCTGATAACAGTCCCATGTCTACGTGCAAGAGCAGCAAGAATTTCACTTTATGACATTCCAAGATGAAGATAAAACTTGATTAGCTCAGTTCTCTCCATTATATGGTGGCTGTGTGCATCGGAAGTTGTTAGAGACGAATATGAGTTCATAGTAAATTATCTTGTGCGCACAAGATAAAAAAAATACCACCTTTTGGGACTTCAGGGGCTCCATAGTACAAGTCTAGTTGCAAGTCTTTTTTTGATTTTGTCAAGTCTAAAGTCATCAAATTTGCGACTCAAGTCTGACTTAAGTCCAAGTCAAGTGACTCGAGTCCACACCTCTGATATTGTACGCATTTCTTTTTCATATTACTAGGCCTATTTATTTTCTAGAAAAGCTAGACAGCTTTAATTGTCATTGCACAGGAATACAGCGAAATTAGCTGTGATTCAGTGAGTGATAAAAATCCAATAAATAAATAAACATAAAAGTATTTAAAGTGCTGCAAGTGCTCAGTGGATGGCAAAATGGCAGTAGTAATCATGGCAGTTTGATATTTATATACAGTAGGCTATATACCGTATTCTCTATTCTCATAATTATGATATTTATTACTACTTTTTCATTTGGGAAGTTGTTTTATACTAAAAAACTGCTTGTCATGCATTTAGTTTTTTCAGTTTCATTTGACACCTGCTGTGTGGTTACATCTGTCTTTGGTTTCAGTATCATGTCATGAAAACAGTGAGTGAGCAGTGTGTTGGCAGCCTGTGTTATGCAATGGCAGTACATTGTTTTATGATCTGTGTGTATCCTCTTTTCATTCTAGTGTTTGACTCTAATAAAAAAAACAATATTTAATCTTCTCCCTCTCTGTTTTGTTTCTGTAGAAAACTTTTTCAAGTGGCTAAAAATAGAGCATAACGTGTTGTCAGGCACATTATCTGATGAAATAATTTTGCTTTCCTAGTTAGTTAGTTACATAAGCTTTTCAGCCCATCTACAGTGGAAGTCCCCGGTTAAATTTTCCTGTAGGTCATTCATACTAACAGCTGTTTCCAAACTGGATTATCAGGTGGTAAATCCATAAAGGTGCACTAGGGCAGTGTTAGTTGTGATCAAAACATTGCAGCGCCCATTATCAGTGGAGTCATGTTTGGAGAATAGAAACCGAAAGTTATGAGGGCAGAGAAGGGAAAACGAATCTTAGTGAAGGGGAGGGAGTTCAGCAGCTGAGGCTGAGACGATATAAACAGGGGTGAGTTCAAACCTCAGTCAGCTGCTGCTGATCATCTTCTGATATCCTGTCACCACCTGAAGACGAAGACATTTGCAGAGGAATTTCTAAAAGTGAACACAAGGTGAGAAGCTCTCTTTGTCTTGATTGGACAGAGTTTTTCTACAGTGGAGTAGTTTTTAATAACGTGTTGAATCATCTTTCAGACCTCTCTCATCATGGATATAAACATCGTTATGCTGAACGGGATTTCCCACACACTGAGCGTGCACCCAGGGGACACAGTGGGCTCTCTGAAACAACGCATCCAGGACAAGTTTGGAGTCCCCTGTGAGAAGCAGAAGCTGATGTTTGTGAATGGTCAGAAGACTCACCTGAGCAATGACGTAATGTCCATCAGCTCCTACGGTTTGCACCCCGGTGCCACTGTGTCCCTGCTGGTGATCGAGCCGCCAACCATCCAGGTGTTCGTCAGAAACGAGAAGGGGAAGCTCAACACCTATGATATCAAAGCTGGCGAGACTGTGGACAACTTGAAGAGCAGGGTCCAGAGCAGAGAGGGGGTCCCGGTGACCCAGCAGAGGCTCATTCACCAGGGCAGAGAGATGGCGGGGGGCCGACTGGCGGACTACAACGTCACTGCCAACAGCACCATCGACCTGAATCTGCGTCTGAGGGGAGGCTGAGGACTGGCTATTGAATCTTAAGGTTCATACTCTGGACATTCCTGATTATCATATAGTATTAAAAAATTATTTTCTGTAGCCTTCCTTTATTTTTTTTTATTAATTGTTAATTGAAATGATCACAATTCCATGTCTTATTTATTTGTATTTTCATTTTGAACCAAAAAAAATCAATGCATTCCTCCTGTGTGTAATCATGCATGTCTTAAAAACTTGTTAAGACTTAATTTGGCAATAGAATGTTATTCTCAGGACAAAGCACGTTGTACTTTAATTTAAAAAATACACCTTGTCATTGGGATTTGTTAACAGGACACTGTTTAAAAAAATAATAAAGTTTAAAATGTATTGCGAGTCACATTTCCTGTTCTGTGCCATTTCCTCAGCTTTCAGTTGGGGGTGGGGCTGCACCCTGTGCATATCACACCACAAAAAGGCAGGCTGACCATTAAGGCACTCTTTAACATTGATTTATATTATTCCAATATTTAAAACACAATCTCAGTCATGTAATTCAAGGTTTACTATTACATCTTACAATATTTTGGCAGTGCTCTGTAAAAAATGCATTTATTATAAACTACATTTATTATGTTCTTTAATTACAAACAGTCACATATCCCAAATACAGCAGCATGTTATAATGGCTTCAACTCATTGTACAGGTTTGTTATGAGTTAATCAGAAGAGCTGCTGTATGTGAGAATTATTGTCCAGATTAGAAACAGGGTTACAGTAGTGCAGTAACCAGTAGGATGCTGAAGCTGCTGTGAAGAAGCAGTTTCCTCCAGATTCGTCTCTCAGTGAGGAAATCAAGGAGAGCTTCATTTCCTCACAGATGCAAGGTAGGCGTACCAAAATAAGGCCACCATGTTGGCAAACAGCACTCGGAACTGAAAGCAAAAACAGACACAGATTAAACCATTGCAAGAAGTGTTGGTACGTGACTCACCGTTGGCTGGGGGACAGGATGCAAGTCAGACACAAACCTGTACAGGCACAAAGTTGATATTGATGAACTGGAAGGGCGTCCACACTTTCCAGTTCATCTTTAAAGCAGTCCAGTAACTTTGTTTCATCTTCTTTTCAAAGTCTCTCCACCCTTTAGCCTGAAAATAGATTGGGATGATTATATATTTGAATTTATTCATCCTTTTGTCTGTGTGAAAACTGGCATGTGTTTAATATTGCAGATAATACATGAACACAAGACTAAATACTACAATAAAATATAATAAAAATCCAGGATAGAACACAGGTGTCAGTAGGGCTGGGTGATATAAAGACTATGTACAATTAATTTATTCATTCATTCATTTTCCGTAACCGTTTATCCTGTTGGGGGTCATGGGGGGGCTGGAGCCTATCCCAGCTGACATTGGGTGAGAGGCGGGGTACACCCTGGACAGGTTGCCAGACTATCGCAGGACTGACACATAGAGACAGACAACCATTCACAGTCACATTCACACCTACAGCCGATTTAGAGTCACCAGTTAACCTGCATGTCTTTGGACTGTGGGAGGAAGCCGGAGTTCCTAGAGAAAACCTACACTGACACAGGGAGAACATGCAAACTCAGCACAGAGGGGCTCCCCCACTTACTCCCCGCCCACAAAGACTTTTTACTTACTAAGGATTAAGGCCCGCTTGATTCTTTTATACTCATGTTATAGTTTTGTGTCCTGTGCTGCAAACCATCAAACCTCTGTAGCTCCAGTGCTACGTGCAAAAACGTTAACGTATATCACTGCTTTTCATTTTATATAATTTTTCATTTACATGTTCTGCAGCTGCATATTTTCAAACAGGGAATAAAATCCCTGTCTTTGCATTTTATTGTGATCACAGTCTGTTTTTATAAAAGTGCTTGTGACATCTGACATTTGGCTTTGACTTGCAGCTGCACATGTAGCCCATTTCGTGGAAAATATGGAGATACTGAGATATGAACTTCTGTCCATATCGCCCAGCCCTAGGTGGCAGTAAACATAGTCAAAGGGGCAGTCCGCTAATTTTACACATCAATGTATTCATAGGAAGTACTATAAATCCTTATTTATCAAGCACTGAAGGTCTAATTAAAGATGCTATCAAGCTGCATTATGGGAAGTGTAGGATCCTGTGTTTTTTGAGCTTTACACATACTGGGAGCTAAAAACAAATCAGGATATCTCGGCCTCTACTGCAGCAATTTTCACCATTCTTTGTAAAAATCTGTCTATTGCAAGTCCCACTATGATATGCCAGAGCAATATGAAATCACTGGAAGGCCCCTTTAATGAGATGTTTAGGAGTGACAGTTTCTGAGATGTCTCACCTCCAGGACGTTCATAACAAAGTAGAAAAGGAGCAGAAACCCCGGGGCAAAAAAAAGCCGATCCAGTAGCAGACGTTTGACTATGCAGAGCGGGTCTGTAGTGGGTATCCACACTTCCATGAGCTGGTAGAAGTAATGGCTCACTGGTCCGGTAATAAACAACCTGAAATAGACAACAAGGCATAATATTACTGCCAAAAAATACATGGATGTAGGAGGGGAGTGTAGTTTTGCATGATAGCTGATGTATTTTAAACTGTCTCACACATTTTCTTGCAGTCAACCCTCAGGATTCTTTTCTGTACAACATCTCACCCATAAATGGCGTAGCGTGCAGCTCCAGCTGTGTCAATCTCAGTGACCGCGGCTCCATTCTTGGCCTTTTTCCTCGCCTCCAAAGTCTGAGACAAAAGATTTCCTAGAGCTGAGAGGATGCCACTGAAAACAATAAGCACACACACAACAAACACAGCTCTGTCAGTGTGCATCAGGCACATTGTCAGGTCAAATACACTTGGTAGGGGAGGTTTTCTGGGCAGATGCTGATTGGCTGGAGCCAGAGTGCACACAAAGGGGCAGTCTGTGGTCAGTGCAAACAAAGTGGCCTAGAAGATACACTTTGAGGTCAACAGTCAAGTTAAGACAACAAATGGCGATCTAGGTTACAATGTAGAAAATGGTAACTTAAAAATAATTCCATAGTTTGACTTTGATAGTGTTTTAATAAATGACAACGCCTCATTTCTGGCTGTCAAACTAAGGACATAGGACTGTAAAGAAGCAACGGGGCTGCAGGAAAGTACCACAGCACTGAGAGTGAGTGAATAACCAGAGCTACAGACCTTGTGACAGACTTAGTGAGGATGGGGTACTTCTTCAGGAGGAGCAGGTACTGCTGTAACAAACGGAACTGAACGGACGCGTCCCGGACTGGCACACTCTGCACAGGCATCGTCAGATGTTTAACTGTACAAACATAACTGACAGGGCGAAGTTGAAAAGGAACTGCGCCCGTGTCTTCCGGCTTACGTCGTGGCGTCACTAGCGGAGCCACGCCTTCACGCGGACGTCAAACAGCTCACTGTGTACAGCGAGCAAAAGTTTTACAAAATAAAATAATACATTAATACAGTATACAGACTGTTTAATGGTTTAAAAAATATAATTACCCCTAGAAGAAATGTATTTGCAAAGTGGGCATTAAAGACAACGTTATTTTTTATGGGAACAAAATAGAGAAATGTCCCTTTTTCATTTTTATTTGAATTTCTTGTCAAAATGCATTTACTCAGTGTGCAAGAACATTAGAGGTTATCATCTTGAGTTTAACACACACATGTTAAAAATACTGTATTACATGCTGTTCCTTATACAATGTTGGGGAGTAACTAGTTACATGTAATTAAATTACAAAATAGATGTAATAGCAATCAGTTATTGAGTAAAAATAAGTAGGGTAATTAAATAAATTACAGTTACTGATCAAAATGTCGAGGATCACAAAGGGTTTACATCCAAATATATTTTAATCAGTTAAAAGTTTATTTTATTCTTTTCTATTCTATTTTATTTGTGGTGCAGGAATGTATTCTTTGACTATTTTAAGGACATTTTCAGCAGTTTTAAACATTTGTTAGAAAAGTAATCAAATGTAATTAGTTACATTACTTTGATGAAGTAATTAAAAATATACGTTAGGTCTATTTATTACATTTTTAACAGAGCAACCAGTAATCTGTAACCTACCACATTTTAAAAGTAACCTTCCCAACACTGTCCTTGCAACACGCTACAGTGACTTTCCAAATTAGCATAATATATTTTTTAGTTTTATATAAGGCACCAACTTTCACAGCAACATGAATATTTTATGTAATAAGAGTTAGATTTGAATGAATGTGACTTTTATTTTACAGCAAATTAAACATTTAATGCTACTTTTAAGATGCAGACCTGAAAGTGTGATCACACACCAAATGTTTTTGACTTACTATTTCTGTTATTCTGGCCCCTCCTGGTGGCATAAGTGAATACTGACAATATTACAGACTCTTCTCATGACAGATGTCTTCACTACCAGGGCCCTGCCACCCAATAAAATGCAGCCAATGTTAAGGCACTGACATTTTTTAACAAAATTTAGGACAGTTTTTTTTTAACAAAATCATGTTTTACTTGTTTAACCATCACAGGAAAGCATCGCAGGTCAGTAGTATAAATAATGTCTTGTGCAGAGGTAAGTGTTATGTAGGAATATGGTGATGAGAGGGAGTTAAGTCAATCTACATTTTTCTAACAGCTCAGTGCAAGTATGAAATGACAGTATTACAGTTGTTTGTTTTTTTTAAAGATTTGTAGCACTGTCTTCACTCATTTTCACAAAATGGATAAATTAAATTAGATAAAATGTTTGTATTAGTTAAGACCTTATAATTTATATCCATTTTTTTTTTTCTTTTAATATATATTTTTTTCCAGAGCCAAATTGAGCCTGAAACTCTGCAGTGAAGCATGGACAACACCCACTATACCTGCTCTGTGTATCAGAGGAAGTGGACACATTTAGAAACATACAACATCCACTTTCTGGAACCGCTTTAATAGTATCAACTTGTCTATAAAAAAGTAAAAAAAGATACAAACATATTTACAATGTTGAAACAACAGTTGGAGGAAATTCAGCGTATGGCACAAAACAGAACAGTTTAAACTACCAACATGAACTCTTTCGTAAAGAAATCTTTGCTCACACTACTGCTGGAAAAGGAAAACAGTGAAAGCTTATGGGCAGGTTTTGGTCTGTAGTTTGTTGGAAAACATGAACTTAAAGTGCCTTCCAGTTTATTGGAGCCTTTCCAGACTTCTTTAGCAGCTCGTTGGCCTTTGAGAAATGCCCGCACCCAAAATATCCTCTGTGAGCAGACAAGGGAGAGGGATGCACAGTCTGCAGAACATGGTGGCGTTTCTACAAACAGAGATATATATTAACACATATTACACACATACCAACTTAGACACAAACATGATAAGAAGCTTTGGTTTAAAACAACAGTGTGGACCCACCCTATTAATAGCAGCTCCTTTCTTCTGAGCATATGATCCCCACAGCATGAAGACAAGGCCTTCCAGGTTGTTGCTGAGCCAATGCACCACAGCATCAGTGAAGGTCTCCCAGCCTTGGTCTTTGTGGGAGTTGGCCTGGTGCGCTCGGACGGTCAACACAGCGTTGAGCAACAGCACACCTGGAGAGTGAGGTCACAGATGTAGAAGACGGCAGGTGGGTTAATAATCAACAGCTTTGTTGCTGTGCAACTATGCGTAAACATTCAACAAAAATACCTTGTTGGGACCATCCAGTCAGATCTCCATGTCCAGGGTGCTCAAAGCCTTCAATGTCCGACACCAGCTCTTTGTACATGTTCTCCAGGCTGGAAATGAAAAGGATCACAGATGTAACAAGTATGTCAAAGGACTGCACAGCACTGGACTGATTTGAAGTTAGAAAACTGACTAGTTGACATGCAGAGAAAATGAAAAAGTTTTAACCTGGGTGGAGGATGCACTGGTCTTTTGACACTAAAGCACAATCCATGTGCTTGGTTAGGGCCATGATATGGATCCTGGCCAAGAATCACCACCTTGACCTGGAATTAGAGACACATTTTAAAAAGATGTGACTGTGATGGTTAATGCCAAACTAAGGGACACTTCACATCATACACTTAACTTCAATTTTATCCACACAGCACTGACCGTTCTGTCCCACTAACCCATCATTTACATATATACGCTAATATTGTATGTTAACTCTGATTTTCCATTTTCAATTGCACTTTAGTGTTCCATGTTTTGTCCTCAGCGCCCCCTAGGGTGTGTAAGTGTCAGACACAGTGTCTCAGGTCAGGATAAGTGGGACAGTGCCAGTGCAGTCAAACTTACATCTCGGATGTCACACATCTGAGTCCAGCTGAAGACCTGTTCAGCAGGAGGGTACACAGTGTGGCGTTTTCTCTCTTCAGAGACAAAGTTCATCAGCTGTGGCAGACAACATTAAGTTATTTGAACCGTTTAAAACAACAGAGACAGCAGTGCAGTGTGATGTTGACTTGTCATCTCACCCTTTTAAAGTAGGGCTTTCCAAACTCTGCCGACAGTTCCTTTCTCCAGCCTTCCCCAAACCCTGGAGGGGTCTGAGCGGAAGCGAGTTTCTGTATCGCTGCTTGCTTGTTGCGGGCGATCCTGTCCAGTTGCTCCGGGGACAGAGGAGCAGGAGGCGGGCTGGACGGCTCCGGACCCACCGCTGAAGACTTCTGCTTCTTCTGCACAATTTTAGTGTAGTGGGCAAAACACAGAGCAGGTGAGCAGCGTACAGATGGAGGTGAGACTGGCTTCAGAAACCGTCCACATCGTAGCACAAACATTCTCGTGGTTTAGCACAAGTTTAACAACAAACAGGAACACAGCGGCGCTTGTGAACGCAGCTTTCGTATACTGAACTATCGCGGGAAACGACAAATCCCGCTGTGTTTGAAATGGTTTTACAAGTACCATGTAAGTTGTGTTTAATTATTAATAACGCTATGTTTTAACAAGCTAGACACGTGGCTAATGTTAGCTGACAGACTGCACTTATTAATAACGCTCACCGGGTCTTTGGCATCCTCATTGGTCTCATTTACGTCCTCCGAAAATCTCTTCTTCGAGGCAGGTGAAAAAAATGAATGAATAGTTTTCTGTCCGATCATTTTCTTGATGAACACCGTGACGGTAAGCTGTCGTAAACTATAAAAGTACACGTATTAGCTAAAATAAGAGCAAAGCGGCGGTGGGCTCCTCTGGAAAGACCTGCAGTTTCTGACAGTATTCGCGCCAAAGTGACGACACAGAGTTATGATAATGAGCTGAGGGCTGTTCAAGACCATCTGTTGCTGTGTGTTTGTACTGTCTGTGAAGGGTGAAGCACCTAGCATTCATCTTTGTGGAATATACGTTTTCTCAGCTATTTTCGTGATGTTATATTGTACATACATTATTTCATAGCCGTTATTACGCAGTATTTTATTCTATAAACGATTAATGTCATATCTTTGCTGCTGTTACACAATTTTGTAGAGCTAAAAAAAATGCTCTATTAGGTTAGTAGCCTTTTCTAGTTCGTCAATCGACAAAATTTAATTAACTGTTTTAATAAGTGATAAATCATTTGTGTCATTTTTAGTTTCATACTCTAAAATGTGGATTTGCAGCTCTTCTTTGTCGTATATCATAGTATATTGAGTATTTTCCCCTTTGAGCTGTTGTAATGTCACCTGGGGCTCAGGGAAAATTGTGATGGGCATTTAAAGAACAAAACAATTCATTGATTAATCTGGAAACTAGTTAACAGATTAGTTGATAATGCAAATAATTGTAAGTTGCAGCCCTGCCATTTCCAAAAAGGTCCAGAATTCATCAGATGTAAATATATTAAACTAAAAAAAAAAAGTGGTACAGGTACATTCCCAATGTTTTTCCCATATTAATTTAAATCTCAAAATCAGTATTAAAGGTCAAGTGCATTTATTGGCAGAAATAGTAGGCCTATAACTTTGTTCATTAGTTTATAATTTGAAAATAAGACTCACTGTGTATTTGTTGGGCAGCATGGTGGTGCAGTGGTTAGCATTGGGTCCAAATCCCCCACTGCAGGTTTGAACCCAGGGAGGGGGAGCCTTTCCTTGTGGAGTTTGCATGGTCTTCGCGTGTCAGCGTGGGTTTTCTCTGGGTACTCCGGCTTCCTCCCACAGTCCAAAGACATGCAGGTTAATTGTTGACTCTAAATTGCTCTTAGATGTGAATGTGAGCGTGAATGGTTGTCTGTCTCTATGTGTCAGCCCTGTGATAGTCTGGTGACCTGTCCAGGGTGTACCCTGCCTCTCACCCAATGTCAGCTGGGATAGGCTCCAGCCCTCCTATGACCCCCAACAGGATAAGAGGTTTAGGAAAATGCATGAATGAGCTGTTTATATCTGCATATGGAGTGGGTCCTCGTCCACAGAGTCCACCATGTTGTTCTACAGTATACCAGAAGGATTGCGTTTTTTATTTTTGCATAGTTCTCCTACACACTTGGCACACGGGAGAATTTTCAGTTCTGCAACCTTACCACTCAACACCACCACTGGTGTAGCAGAGGGTATACGCAGGTATACAGGGTATACCCGCCTCTTTTTCTGGTAGTTTTCAGTATACCCACCTAACAGCCAGAAAGCCATTGGAATATACAGGAGAGTACACCCACTTCCTTTTCGGTAACCCACCCATCTACCTAGTAGTACACCCACCTCATCAACTGCCACTACACCAATGGATGCGATACATCTTACACACAAGAGATATTTATTATTTCCTTCTTCCTTGCAGCTCCACGGAGTGCCACAGACAACAGGTTACTACCATGGAAAAGTGTGTGATGAAACACTCCTGCTCCAATGATGCCGAAAGTCCCCAGAAGAAGATCAAACTGGAGAGTGATGACAGTGTGAAGCAGGAGGAGGAGGATGATGAAGAAGAGTTCTCTGATCCTGTTCCTTGGCAGAAAATAGAGGCAGAGGGACTAGACTGTGATTATGCTTTGCTGTTCTCCAAAGAGGAAGCAGACCACCTTTTTAAACAGCTGGAGAAGGAGGTGGTCTACGCAACAGGTACAACATCCAACCTTTTTCTGTAAAGCTATGACCTGGTGTTGGAGTGTTGGTGAACAATCATGGCTGTTTTTGTTCCAGGAGAAGAAGCAAAGGTGCAGGTGTTCGGGAAGGTATACAATATACCAAGAAAGCAGGCCACATATGGAAATGCAGGCCTTGCCTACACCTACTCTGGAGTGAAACGTTTAGCCTGCCCGTGGACTCCAACCTTGGAATATATTCGGGATGCTGTCACGAAAACAACTGGACAAACATTTAACTTTGTTCTGATCAACAGGTGAGAAATTACTGAATACAAGTTTTAAAGGTCACAGTTTGATATTTGTATCCCTGCTGAAAGTGCTCTGCTCTCCTGCAGGTACAAAGATGGTCACGATCACATGGGTGAGCATCGTGATGATGAAAAGGAGCTGGACCCCCTCTGTCCCATCGCCTCCGTCTCCCTGGGAGCTCCACGAGACTTTATCTTCCGGCACAGAGATGCTCGGGGAAAACAGGGCCACAGACAGATCGAACCTGTGAAGCTGGAGCTCGCTCATGGAAGTCTGCTCCTCATGAACTCACCGACCAACACTTTCTGGTACCACAGCCTCCCTGTTCGCAAGAAGATTTCCTGTCCTCGAATCAACCTCACCTTCAGACGCATCCTGCTGGACAGAAAGAAATGACCAATCATGAATTATCACCCAGGCCGATGGGGCCAGTTCCCATGAAGTCTCTGAGGAAAGGGCCCCAGTTTAGGCTGAATGGAGTACAAGACTCTTGCTGTCATTGGGTTTATGGACAAGTATCAGAAATCTAAAATGTGTTTATGTAGCACGTGAATCTACGTGACTATACGACAGAACAAGGTGGAGATTGAACACATTTTACACTGTGAACCAGTGGTTAGAAATGACAGAGGCCCAAACCTCTGACTGACTCAAGTTCAAACTACCACTAAAAATCAACAACTCTAAACAATTCAATCTCCTTGAATTACAGATTCTCACCAAGAGCAGACCATGAAGCCTAAAAAAAAAGCCTAGTCCCAGTTAAACTCCCAGCCCCTTTTACTAGCCTGGTGTGGCTTCATATTTAGACAAACAAGGGCTGTCTCAGTTAGAGGTCTGATCTGGTTGCCAAGCAGTTGATTTTTATAGAACTTCTTTGGATGGGTAAAACCAATTGTCGGCTATCCACTTGAGCTAATGTTAGATAGCTGTTTAGATCACACATACAAATATAAATGTTCTTCAGTTCACTTTACTGTAACCAAGAGCACCAAAGAATAATTCACTGAGATTTACTGGCACGGTAAAAAAGAGCGGTCATAAAGTCAGAGTATGTGTCGCTTCCTCAATTACCGGGTATGTTATTTATATTCCTTTAGTCTGTAAGGGTCCTCAGATCGGAAGAATCAAAAGGGTTTTTCATAAAAATTAATCCATGATGTGAGTATTGTTTTAATAGGATTAAGTGGTGTTGTGTCAGTATGCTGGGTGCCGTAACTCTCGAGTGTTGTAAAATGAGTATTAACTCCTGATACCCCGTCTGTCGGAGCTAGATCAAATGAATGACACATAATTGACATGTTATTCAAAGCCTAATTTTTCACAATATTCATACTGTTTCAAATAAACAAGTTGATTGTATTTTCCAATCTTTGCTGAGCAACAGTTTTGTGTGAAGGGAATTAAAGTCCTGTCCCATATAGACGCCTGTTCCAAAAATATAGGCCTGTTGAGTTCAGTGATTTAAGCAAATAATAGCCTGGCCTGCTAATTGGAGTTTTATAGTATACAGTGTAGCATAATGCTGAAGTAACTCCTCACATAGCTAGCATTACAGCTACAACCACGCAGTGGTGGGAAGTAATAAAGTACATTTACTTCAAAGTACTGTGCTTAAGTAGAATTTTGAGGTACTTGTACCTTACTGGAGTATTTACATTGTGTACCACTTTATAACCTACTTCTACTTCACCTCAATTTCGAGGGGAAACATTGTACTTTTACAAGTTGCACTGCAGAGTCAGACTATCACAAAATATAATGAAAAATAAATTATGATGTATCATTATGGATAAGGTAAATAAAGGTCACTGCTACCCAACAGTGTATATAGTAAGAAATAAGCCCCAAATTTACCAGCTACAACATTAAAGTTATGAATACATTATGCATCAATAATTATAATACAATAATATATATTAATATTAATAATTATCTTGCTGTAAAAACATGAAACTCTAATGTGCACGTTTGTTCTTGATCTTTTTTTTTAATGCCTTAAAACAATCACCTTTACAGATTTCACACAAATACAAACAATCTCACGTGAATATACATTAGTGCAAATCGCAAACATTGATGAGGAGTTTTGCACCAGGCCATTTCTCACTTTGACTCAGTCAGTTTGGTAGGAGCAAAACGGCAGCTATACAGAATTAAAAATATTCAGGATAACTTG
Source organism: Epinephelus moara (assembly GCF_006386435.1). Lineage (NCBI taxonomy): Eukaryota > Metazoa > Chordata > Actinopteri > Perciformes > Serranidae > Epinephelus > Epinephelus moara. The sequence continues at coordinate 21,178,535 of NC_065513.1, forward strand.
CCCAAAAAACCTGCAGTCATACTGTGGCTTTATTAACTGAGAGCAGATCATTATTAATCTGTTGAACCGTTGAACATCAACACCAGGCCGAACGGCTCTGATGCATCAAATCGTGTGTTCACATTAGTCGTAGCACACATGGCTTCATGTGTTAAAAATCTCGAGCGTTAAAGACAACATGGCACTTTGACCTCAACTCTGCAAATCATGACAGTGTAAGGATTATTGGAAACATAGAAAAATATCAAATTCAACTGCTTATTAACAATTTCAATTGAAACATTGATTCCAAAACAGTTTTACGTACACTGCTGGGAATGATTAGGCAAATTAGACGATAGAGAACCAGAGTTAGAGAAAATTCTACCTATCTGACTTCATAGTATGTAACAACTTCTAAGTAACAACAGCAAGAATTCCTAATCAGCTACTTCTGTGTCTGTAATGTACAGGCAGTGGACAAAATAACAGCAACACCTTAAAGTATACTGTGTTCCAATTTAACACCAAAAACTACAGCATTGTAACAATGCCACAGAGTTGAGTCGACATCATAAGCTTCACACATGAACAAAGTATTGCAGGGCTATAACTTTAGAGTGCACTATATTCTGGTGTTTCTGTTCTTTTGTCCGATAGAAGCCGGGATGTTGCATGACAGAAATTGTTACACGTGTCGAAGAAAAGTAGTTAACATGAAAGTATTAGACTAAAAATCCTGCAGGTCCGTAATCTTTGGGATTGAAAGCCCAGAGCAGCAGGCAAAGTGTTCACTCACGAATTTATTATCAGATCTCATCATTCAACAACCTTCAGCATGTTGCGGTGATCCATGAGGCAGATTTATCTTTACAGTAACTCTGGGATGGCTTTCTCTGGTCTCATTGTCACAAAGTCATAATCCACCCGTTGGTAACCGCACTGTAACTGCCACATACAGCTGTGACAGTTGGACTGGAAAGGCAGAAGTCAGTCAGGCCGTGAGGCGTTAAGCTTCCGGTTACTCCTCCGAGCGCAGAGCCAGGTTCATTCTTCGGACTCTCTCGTAGAAGAGCATGTAAGCGTTGGAAGACAGCACCTCGTGCAGGCTGGCTTTTCGTACCGAGTCGTCTGACACCCAAAGCCACTGGGAGCTGAGGGGTGAAGTGGTGCGGGGTGAGGAAGGGCTGCGGCGGTACGTGACGAAATGTCCTGAGTGCATGTCGCCGTGGTGAACCAGCACGGCCGTGAGCTGGAAAAGGTACTCTGTAGAGCTGGAGGGAAAGACGCTGTGATCAGAGGACATAAACAGATGGGTGGTAAATAAAGGAGGAGTCAACATAAAGTTTCTTGTAAGGTGTTGAGCCACCATGAGACGGCGGAAAAGCTTGGTTCTCCTTGGCGTAGTCTTACAAAGACTCTACTGGAGGGCTCTGATTACCACACTGAATAACTTGGTAAGCATGAGTATAGTTGCACCTTGACATTAAGGCCCTGTCTACATTCAACAATGGGCACAAGCTAATTGAGGAGATTACGTCATTGTTTCCCAAACACTCCATTTTACATGTCTACACAGACAATGAAATAATAAAAATAAAAATAATCTCTGTTAAAGTGTCCCTAAAACTCATTTTGCAAGTAGAGAAAAGGGCAAAATATAGAGGAAAATATCCGTTTAAAAATAAATCTGTGGACGTGTAAACAGGGTCTAACATTACCTGTAGTCATATGTGAGGCCAAGCTGTGGGTTCACACCAGGAGACTGAAGAAATACAGACGAACATGTTCCATTGGAAAAAGGTTTGTTGTTGTTGTTACGATGCTCTGCTTCTGGAAAACAAAACAACAAATGTATGATGTAAAAAACTAATTGAATGTTAAGCAGAATGATATTACAGGGTTAGCAGATCCAACACACCGGTGCCATTAGCAGAGGGCTTCTCCATGCAGTCATCTAAACTCTCTGTCTTTATGGGGCTCGGAGCACATTTGATCCGCTGACTTCTCTGTGTGGAAGCAGTGTGTTTGTAACGGTCCATCGACAGGTACTCTGTGAACTGCACATGCTCCTGTCTTTTGATGGGGGTTCCTTCACCGGACCACGTCAGTCTTTGTAAATGGATGCAGAGACACTGCGGGAGCTGGCAGAGGGAGGAAAACAGACGGTGAGAGGACGAACCAGGGCAGAACATTTTAGAACTTCTGCCATAAAAAAAGGAGGGGAAGTTTTGATCAACATAACATTTTACTGTTACATTTCTCTCCCCAAGATGGACACAAACAAGCTTCAGTGTTGTACATATTATCTAACTAGTATCTAACATCTTAGGCTCTTAATAACTAGCTAATAGTGACATGATAAATATAAATAAATAACAGCTACCTTTCCTAGTTTTAACTGTTTAACAAATGTTGTCCTCTGGCTTTCCAGAACTTGCCCGTTGACTGTGGTCCCTTGTTGAAGCTGCGGAGAAATGATCCCAAACACAAATGACACAAATCAGCAAAACACATCTTTATAAAGAAACATGTCAACCAGGAATACTAATCTAGCTTTGCCAGGGTGCCACTTTTGCAAAATGACAGGAAGCCAGGGTCCAGTTAATAAACAAACATTAATAAATAATATATAAATAATTACAGCAGACCTCTGTCTGGGGGTGTGGGGGAGATTCCTTGTCACTTTTTTTGCAAAACAAGCTCTATTTTGATGTTTTTTTTATGCAATCTGACATTGAATTTACATTCAAAGTACAAAAAACAATCTAGTGTGAATCAATATATTTTTATTGTGAATTAGAGAATGGTCAGTGGGCCATCCAGCACTATATCATGGGCCAGATTTGGCTTGTGGGCCATGAGTATCACTGATGTAGGCCTTTCTGGTGTACAGCACACCAGTCATATGAGTGCAAATGGAAGTAGCTTGGTGCTAGTTTTGTCACAAGGCTTCCTGTCTATGCTTTTGTGTGAATTACATATTAAAAATACAAAAATTAGCAGAATTTGGCAAGACACAGATACTGCAGTGAGTGTACCTTGGTACAGTTTTCACATTCCACTTCTTTGATGGTTTCTGAGGAGATGAAATGCTGAAGACACTGGTCTAGAGAGATCGGTCGACCCTGAGGATGAATGCATATCAAATTATGACAAAAAGAAAAACAAAAAAAGGTATTTTTCAAAGGAATGCTATAATAACTTTTAATATTTGTGTGTTCCTGACATTTTTGCTTACCCACTGTGGTAGAGGGATGGACAGGGAGAGACTCTCAAATGAGTCATACCGCACTGGACTCTAAAGGAAAAAAAAAAAGCAGAGGCATATATCACCTCTTAAACACTTATGTGAAATTCTGACACAATGAGCATTTGAATTCTTCAGTTATGGTCAAAAAATATGTTTTGTGAGGTCACAGTGAGTTTAACTTTTGATCATCAAAATCAATCAGTTCACTGCTAAATCCAAGTAGACGTTTGTGCCACATTTTAATCAATTCCCTCAAGGCATTCCTCAGATATTGTGTTTGTGAGAATGGAATGGATGGACAGACAACCTGAAAACATAATGCCTCCAGCCACTGCTGTTGCCACTGTGGAGGCGTAATAAAAAGTCAAATACACACTCACTTGTTGTTCGCAGCGTTTGCATGACATATTGCTTGTTAAACGACCATGAAAAGGATGCTGACACTTCCAAGGACTTGGTATTGGATGAAGAGGGGCTGCAAAATGAAAAATGAATACAGATCAAATACAGTCCTTTACGGTTTGATATTCTAAGCTTCATAACTTCTTTGTCTCCTTACCTCGACTTCTGCAGGTCATAGTTTTCTCGTCTTGATCAGGAAGGCTCTGGTATAAAGAAACACACACAATAAAGGGGAGGGCAGCACCAGATTTATCTACAGCTGCGATTACAGACTACACATGTGTTCCAAAGGGCTGAACTTAACTCCAGAGCATTCTGGAGGCGTCGGCATGCAGGATTTATTTGTGTGCAGTTTTAGAGACAATGCAAGTGGGGAGATGATAACTTACCTCGAGGGACTGCATGTCAAACAGGTGAGCGACTTTGGGCTGACGATCCCGCTCCTCCTCCAGAGAAGATGTAAGGACATGAAAAAGTTCATGTGCATCCTGAAAGGAGATAAACCGACACAGACAGACGACTGTTGAGACTTAAATAAAACACAGTGCCATACTTTATATATAGAAATATCAGAAATACCACTCAACTGCATTATAGACTAACCTGCTCTTCAAATGAACTGATATGCCACCGGTATAATCTGAGGACATCCAGGAGGCACCCGGCATCCAGCACATCTTCCTCCCCAGGCTCGTCACTGGACAGAGCTGTCAGTGCAGAAACAGACATCGTCTTTTTCATAAATATGTCCACTACACTCGGATGACTTATATCACACTGGGTTTACATACCTTTGAGAAGCTGAAGGAGTGTCTCGGACAGCTGGTTGTCTTTGCATGACTGGATCACAGGTGATCCTGAAAACGTCTCCAGCCACCTGATGAAGGATGGACATGCTGCCAGACCCTGAAGCAAAGAGTTCAGGAAGCAGGTGTTGCCTAAGTTCAACAGCCCAGGAACCATACCTGAAACAAAACACAAGTCATCAAAAGTTATTGCTTTACCACCAGTGCCATACATAATCTGTGTATCACATCGACATACTGATTCTCACCTCTCTTTCTCTTCTTTCTCTCTGTAATTGGGCCCCACAGAACGTATACTCCAGCTGCAATTGCAGCAGCTATCCCACCAATGACACCCCAGTTTTTTATCATCTTGTTTCTGAAAAGACAGCGCTGTGTTAATGAGGCTCAACAGATGACTTTGGATGGAGGGGAGTAAAAAAGAAATGATGGGTAAAAACAACAGGACAGGCAGTAAGGCATGATGGTAAAAGGGAAAATACCCATTACAATACAATAATGATACTGACTTGTCTTTTTATTTTTCAGTGCCCAACAGCAGTGTCTGGGCACTAAAGTTGATTTTTGGCAGTAATATCAACATGATATGTTATGAAAGCCATCAGCGGCTTCTTTGTGAGAAAGATGGCTAAGTTTCATGTCAACAGGTTCCCGTTCACAATGTTTTATAGATCTGCCACTGGGCAAATCATTACATACTCTTCAATCGGTTGTTTCGCTTCCCTGACTCTCAAACAGAAAAAGAGTTCTAACTGAGATGGTCAAGGTCTGCAGCAAAATCACTGGCACCAAAAATAAATAATCTATTCTGTGTGACACCCTCTACACCAGACCTTCAGACCTTGCCCTCACGTTTCCCTTTTAGGGTCTCTTTAGCCAAAAACAACACCTTTAAAAACTCTTTGATACCTGCTGCCTTCTCTCAACACTAAAAGATGCGGATACAATGTTATGGTCATTTTAGAGGTGATATTTTGTAGTGAAGTTGAACTGTATTGTGTTATATTGAGGTTTATTTTTATCCTTATTCATATGAATGCTGTTGCCGAATGTAATGAAATGCAGTACAACTCAACAGCACAAAACTACAACCTCCAAAATAAACATTAAGTTAAGTCAACACCTCAAACAGTTTCAACAAATACTGAACGATATAACCTTCATTAAAGTAGGATTGTTGCAGGGCTGTTGTATTAGACTGCGCTGGTTTCAGCTCAGCTCACAAAACAAATGGCAACTCTGTGTTGTTTTTAAACGTAAGTGAGCTTGATTTGTTCCTTACAAACAATGCATTCCTTCGAACGATAAGGGATAAGATTTCTTCATCAGTTCCCTCCCTTATTGATTCTCTGTCATTTTTCTGTATGGAAAAAGTTAGGCCTACGCACGTTTCCAGCATCAATTTAACTGTTTTATTGTCTCTGTGTCTGAACAAAGTGTAGCAACTGTCTGTCTGTCATCATCTAAAATGGATTAAATGAGAGAATATTTCTTTTCATTTAGGTTTTCTTAGTCAAAGAAAAACATCTGCTGAATGTGCATATAACACGTTATGCACAGGATATTTGCCTTCTATCACAGACACACTGCTTGTACATAGAGTGTCAAATACATGGCAGACCTGAAATTTAAGCCCATGTTGTGTGAAAAGATGTTTCAGCACTTTGCTGGTGTTTTTAACCTTACTTGAAATGATCATTTTACAGACATTACACCCAGCACTGCTGTCATCTTCTTAGTGAAATTAGCTTTAGACCTTTTCTTTATCTCTGTCATCACTCCTCCTTGTGGCAAGTTTTCAGCAGCGTAGATTAATTAGTTTTTTGTTTGGGTTAATTAACAAAAGTTCAAATGCAGGTGTACAGTAGTAATTTGACATCATTGTTTGGCAATGCGCAACTGTAGGTAAACACAATCCAGCATTGATAAAAGGAAATGATAAGATCAGAGGCATATGACTATCACAGATCTGACAATTTGAATTCCCAAACTCTCTTACTGCCATAGTTTTCAACTAGCCTGCCCTATACGCTACAAAAGCACAATAAAATCCATTAATATCAGTCATGGCTTTTGGGTCTGGTGTGCCACCCCAAGATTTCCAGTGGCTCCGTCTGACCACCCCTATGAAAGCGCCACTGCTTTAAAGACCCCTTGCCAATACCCTTCTTCTCCTGTCATGACTACATACCCTGTCTCTATCCCCTTAAGACCCAGACAAAACAATACGTAATGCAAACTAAATGCATTAACAATGCGATCCATTAACCTCTGAGCTGTTTATCTGTTGTAAAACCAGACATGACGCGACTTCAGATCAAGCAAAGCCTCTTCCAGCCTCATCTGCTGCCAGTGTCACAGCTTGAAATGTTTTTAATTTTGTGGTTACATTGTTTTAAAGTCTATGCGCGACATTATCTAGTCAGTATACTCAGCAGCCACACTTCACTGATGTGTAACCATGAAGCAGCTCACACTACCGTTAGCATACAGTACAAGAGATAGCTTTAGCTTTTATGCTAACTTACCGACAACACCGAGGTTAGCCTGCCCTCGGCGTACTATGTCGCCTCCATTGATAAACATCCAAACTGCTATCTTGAAATACAAGTAACATTACTCATTGCTGCGTATCTCCGTTAGCGGGTTTTGTAACTGTGCCGTTAAACCGGACTCGGTGTCTGTTTGTCCTCCTGTCTGCGCACGTTACACTTTGAGTCCAACGTACGGCGGCGTCATGACCCGCTTTGCTCCTGACCCCGTGCACTCAAAATAAGCTTTGGTTAGTAGTTGTTTGCCAGCGGAGAGGTTTTACCTGACTATGGATCCAGTGCCAAGGAACTCCCCAACAAGCTTATCAGAGCTTTCTGGTCTGCACCACAACATCCTGCTTTCATTACGGAACTCCCGTCTGCCGTGGCATGTTTCGGGTCGGACCCTCGGGAGAGCGTACTGCTGTGTTCACAGTTTACAGTCCGACTATCAAAATGTTTGTTGCGCACATTTTTGAAATCGTGAATTATTCAGAGGCATAATCCTCTCACGGGAATATGTGACATCAAAAAACATGTTAACGTGAATTGTTTTGATCTATTCTGGGGTTTGCTCTCTCAGAGGAAAGGTTTGGCAAGATATTTCTGAATTTGTTGTTAATGTTGTTGTTTGAAATGCTTAAAAACAAACAAATCACAGTAGTCCACTGTAATATGGCGATAAATAGATTAAAGAAAATATTGCAGCAATAAATCAATTTCAAAGATAATTTCATGATCATTACAATTCACAATACTAAATGCAGTGTAGATTGTGATTCACAGTTAGATTCCATTAGAATTAAACCCCAGGCTATAGACTACATTATGTTTGGTTTATTATTTTTTTGATAAGCAACTTGTGTTTTATGTAATCGTATTTTATATGTGTATTTTTTCTGTTCTTTTCAAAAATTCTGTTTTCAAATGTTCTCATGCATTTCTTCCCCTCACATTAGGGACTGTTCTTTCCTTATAAAGAGGAAGAGGGTAGCTGGGGTGTGACTTTGTTTTGCTTAGCTATTTATTTTACCACCCTGATGCTACAAATATTCTCCACTGAGCCTCCCTGAGTCAATGGGGGGAAATGGGAAATGCAAGACTCTTCCTTCAACTTAGATTAGTTGTTATATTTTAAAAATGTACCATTTGATGTAAGCAAGTTAAAAGTTGAAGACAAAATCCTGGAGTTGAAAAAAAGCCTTGGTTTTTCACTGTTGTCATGCGTGCTGGTTACTTAATGCAAACAGTTTATTTGTGGCAAATTTTTATGTGATTTTGATGAATTATCACTATTATAAGTATAGATTTGGTTAGTTTTTTTCTGACAGAAGCAGTTATAACCCATATATAACGTTTTCAAGGACCACTGGAAATTTGAAAACGCAATGATAATTTCGGTTTTTACATTTTTTTGGCTGTAATAAGTGTTGTGACTTTGGCGAGTTTTATAGGAAACGTGTCATGCATTAAAAAAAACAAGCAAACACAAAAAACACCACCCCCTCCCTCTTCATAAACAACGAACATTCCCTTAAGCACTTTAAATTGCCCATCTGTTTTAATAACCTTTCTTTAGAAAAAAAATGACAATACAAATTTGATTGGTCTGACTTATTTTGAGTTCTCCTCTCTTTGGAGGAAGGTTTGGCAAGATATTTCTGGGTTTGTTATTTAGGTTTGTTTGAAATTCTTGAAGAAATAACAGTAGCAGCATGAGGATAAATAGATTTTCTTTTTAAAGAAAATCATTGCAACAATTGAAAAAATATTTTCTGATAATCCAATGCATAATACCAAACACACAGGTTGGTTCACAATTGCTTAGATCCCATTAGAATTAAGGCAATATAGGCTACATCATGTTTGGTTTATTTATTCATTTATTTTGTCTGGCCTATTTGTGATTTACGTAATCTCATTTTATATATCTGATTTTATTCTTTTTCAATTGATTTTTTAAATTGTGTTTACAAACGCTCTAGTGCATTTCTTCCCCTCAAAGCACTTTGAATTGCCTGTGTGTTTCAATGGCCTTTCTGTTTTGTCAACAATGGCGATGCAATTTCATCGATTGTCTCAAATGTGATTATGGATAACATGACATCACACCAGCAGGACTGGACTGGATGTGTTCATAAATATAACACTGTAAAAGTAATATTACATCATGTTTGCATCATCTGTCCACAGCTGCTGCTGTTGGGTTCATCAAGTCCGTGTGAGTGTTGATAAGTCATGTGGAGGAGCCCAGTAATCAGCATTCATGTAGTGTCAGATCCTCCCGAGCTCATCCTATCCACTCTCCCTCTGTCGGTGTCTCGTGCTGCTGTGACTCGCGCAGGGCGGCTTCTGATTGGCTGCCGGCGGACACCCGGAGCAGGTAGCTCTCCTCGGTGCTGAAATCGCTGCTCGTCGTGATAATGTAAACGGCGATGAGGCCAAACGGAGCGTCAGTCAGTAAACACCAAAATGGACGATGATCTGTTCCAACTGAGACAGCTGCCGTGAGTACACCACAGTCTGCACATTGACGCCTCTTTGCTTTGATACAGCTCGTTTTAAACCGTGACAGCATGTTTGGCCGACGCGTCGCCCTCTGACAGCCTCGCATCGTCTGTGTTTGATTAGCTGGAGCACAAATAGCCCGACATTCCTTAAAAGCAGCACTCATTCAATAACAATACCTACCAGATATGTAACACTTAGAAATGCTCCTTCATTAAGAGGAAAAATAAAACAACTCAGCGTGCTCAGACACAGCTGGCGGTGCAGTTTGTTTACAGTCGGATAGCTTTTTCATAATAAGACTGTTTTCTGTTTATTTATTCATAGGAAGCAGGTTTGCTGTGATTTCTGTGTTGAATCTGTTTCAGTCTTAACTTGCTATTGTGTTTGCTGTCATGACTCAGTGCCTAGCGTGATTTATTTCAACCTCTGCTGTACATACATTAAGCTAAAGGCTGGCCCATATGCAGGTGCAGCCTGGCCCGGGGACATTCCTCAAAGACAAACAGTGAAATGGTCCTCTTACAAGAATCACTTAAAAATAATGACACATAAATGAAACAGTCAAACAGTACAATGAAATATTTGGAATAAACATTACAAATCCAGTTAGTAGCCTAAAACAAAAGAGGGTTGTTACATTATTGCTGGATATGTTCAGCTGTCTTTCTAAAGAGCTTGCAAATGAAAATTATAGTGGTTTACAGTACAAGGCAGACATTGCTGGACTTCTCACGAACTCATCTGCATCACTGGTACTTCCCATCGCAAGTAGGCTATGTTATGTAATTACAGTGATTAAGGCATCACTGGCACTCTGAGAGTTCTCTTACAGTGGTTCACCCCCAACGAACCATCGATTATCTGCACGTGGGAGAAGATTATACCCTCCATCTACAGACAACATGCACATCTCTGGGTGTTCAGCAAAGTGCAGAGCTGTCATGGTTCCCCCACAGGACAATCTTACCACCCATTCACAAAATCACAGCCAGAAAAAGCTCACATCACCTAGGCAACAGCCTCCGACTCTCATTTGTACTCAGCTTTGCCCTGTCCTCTAAAACTCCACAGAGATGTTAATCCTCCTGGGCTTTTAAATCAATTGTTTTAATTGTTTTTTTGGTTTTTTTGTAGTGTTGTCCGCTTCCGTCGCACAGGTGAGAGCGCACGCTCCGAGGATGATGGCGAGAACAGAGAGCAGGTTATCAGGATTGCAGAGCAGACTGACCTGGAGTCTGTGGCACTTGCAGACAGAGCTCCTGTTCCTCGGGAGTTTGCCAATCCAACTGATGGTACAGTATGGCAGGGATCCATTTTACACACACATAGGAAACTCACTCACCTTCTCAAAGTAACAAAGTTTTGGTCAAGTAATTTCTTTCTATATGTTTCCAAGGTCGAGAAAGAACTTTGAATCTCAAAAGTAATGTCATGTTGAAGTTACCAGTTTCTCCAAGAAGTGACAGAGGCATATTTGCAGTTCCAAGCTTTTACTTTTACATTGAAACTATCAATACGAGCATGTTGGGCTGCAGGGAGACGACAGCTTGTTGGATCATTTAGGCTGATGATGTCACAGGCCATACTATGTTTGTAAGAGCACATATCAACACCCAGTGATCTCAACCGTAGGCATATAACACCAGCTCCTTATAGAGGCTCTTCGCTGTTCAGGGTTTTTATCTAATTACCTGAATATCTTCTCATTCCCTCAGACACATTCATGGTGGAAGATGCTGTAGAGGCCATCGGCTTTGGCACGTTTCAATGGAAACTCTCCATCCTCACCGGTTTGTCCTGGGTGAGAACTGCTCTTTTCTTAAAATACACCATTCCATATACTGTGAGCACGTTATAATATATTCTGTGTCTCTGTGTTGTTTTCTGTTTGCTCAGATGGCGGATGCTATGGAGATGATGATCCTCAGTATCCTAGCCCCACAGCTCCACTGTGAGTGGAGGCTGCCCAGCCTGGAGGTGGCACTGCTAACATCGGTAATGGCTCTCTAATGTCTGTAAAGTGCTTTTTGGTGCGGTGCTATACGACTGTCCTGATAGTTATTGGTTAAGTGCTTAGGAATCGTTTTAAGTGCTCGTATTGGGCAGTTACATCCATGTGGAAAACAGTGGGGTGTCTAATATCATTTGGTATGTGTTGCAATATTAGGATCTGAGTGAACAGGGCACGTTTTTAATGACATATTTGAAATGTATTTAATAAGGCATTTATAGTAACCATTGGTAATAAATGATAACTTGATGGTTAATTAAACTTGAGTTAATAGTTATTTCACTGTTAACAAACATTGAAATGATATCAAATAGTGTTTGTAAATTATTAGTGATGCTTTAATTTTCTATTTTAACAGTTTATTAATGTATACATTATAATATGTTATGTACTATAAGTATTTATGCATGGTTAATAATTGGTCTGTCTATTAACAGTATTAGATGGCTATTATAAAGTTGTAACTGATGATTATAGCACCTTGTTAAATGGTTGATAAAGACCATTTTCTGGGTGGCCATTATAAAGTTGCAGTGATTAAAGATGGACTACACAGTTGCAACTTTATAGTAGCCATCCAAATAATGTTTATAGACTGTTTATAAACAAGTTATTAACCAGTAACTAATACTGTGTGCAACAATATACTGTTAAAATGACACAAATAATAGCATTACTCATCAATATTGAACATTATTAATTATAATGTCATTGTTTGTTAACAGTAAAATAACTTAAGTTTAATTAACTGCCTGTTTACCATTATTAATGATGGTAATTATAAAGTGTTACCCAGCATTCATAAGAAGATAATAACATTTTAAAAAACAGATTCAGATTCATTTTGTGGCTCACACCAAAACAAAAAACTACAGTGCTTTCTACACTTTGAAAATATATCAGTTGTGTGTGGTAAAATTCTCATCAAGTGCACGTTTGAGCTGCTGCAACTCCACTGACATTACGTTTTTCATTGATGCAGGCAGTGTTTATTGGGATGATGATCAGCTCCTCACTTTGGGGGAACATTTCTGACAAATACGGCAGAAAGACAGTAAGTTCTAATAAAGCCTCTGTTTGACACAGAGATGATTCATATCTCTGTTTCCTATGAGACAAACTTTATCTAGTTTGCAGATGTTAAAATGAATGAAGGAAAGTGATCGATAGCAGACGCTGCACTGAGTCTCGTCAGATCTCCATAATTTATTTAGAAGCTTGTTATGTTTTGATTGTATGCACACACAGGGTCTCAAGATGAGCGTGCTGTGGACTATGTTCTATGGCATGATGAGTGCATTTGCACCTGTCTATGGGTGGATCCTCTTCCTCCGTGCGCTGGTGGGCTTTGGCATCGGAGGAGCCCCACAGTCGTGAGTAACCCTCAGTCATCTCTCTAAATAACAATGCTGTATTATTTATGATGTGAGTAAGGATTAACAGTGAAATGTCCCTCCTTATAAGGGTGACACTGTATGCTGAGTTTCTGCCTATGAAGTCCAGAGCCACATGCATTTTGTTGATTGAGGTATGGATTACTCTTATCTATCATCCACCTCACCACAGAAGTGACAAAGCATGTAGCTATAACTGCACAGAAATAAATGAATGTTTTTCAAGCAGGATTTCATGTATTTGTGCTTTGCCTTGCAGATATTTTGGGCACTGGGCACTGTGTTTGAGGTCCTCCTAGCAATCCTGGTGATGCCCACTCTGGGCTGGCGTTGGCTGCTTGGCCTCTCCACCATTCCTCTCTTCATCTTTGCCTTCCTTTGTTTTGTGAGTATGATGTTATCAGAAGTTCTGCAATATGTATGCAGAACAAATGACAGCTTTATCAGTTGACGTGTCTGTTTTTTGGTGTGGGTGTGAACAGTGGCTACCAGAGAGCGCTCGATACGACGTGCTGACAGGAAATCAGGAGAAAGCTCTGGCCACATTGAAGCGCATTGCTACAGAGAACGGAGCACCCATGCCACTGGGAAAACTTATTGCTGCCAAACAGGTAAAAGCCAGTTTCTGCAGAACATAAAATACTATGGGTATTATTCAAGTGTGATCCCTGTTATTTTGTCACTTGTGTATTTTTATGTCTGTCCTTTTCATTAGGAGGACCGTGGAAAGATTCAAGACTTATTTTCATCACACTTTCGTTGGACAACAGTTCTGCTGTGGTTTATTTGGTAAATGGAGTGAATGAATAGGACACCCACTCATATTCTGAGTTATTACTCATTGATCTCCTCTCTTACTCTCCAAAACCTTAAAGCGACACTTAACCCCAAAATCAAAAATACACATTTTTCCTCTCACCTATAGTGCTTTACACCCAGTATCTCCAACACTCTGCAACTCACACCAAAACAATCTAGACTGATGAATAGCACTACAGATAAGAGGAAAAAACATATCTTTATATGGGGGTGAACTGTCCCTTTAAGGTCTTCCAAGAGCATAGATTTGTTACTCTGTTATATCTTGAGTTTCTCACTTCAAGTGAACTAGCATGTGTCTCTGTCTCCTCAGGTTCGCAAATGCCTTCTCTTACTACGGACTGGTGCTGCTCACTACAGAGCTGTTTCAGGAGGGAGGTGCATGTGGAAGTGAGTCACCGCTCCAACAGATGCCTTCACACTCTCACAGACACGCACACACATTTTTAGTTTGCTACACTGATAAGGGAGTGACTCTCCCCAAGGAAATAAACATGTGGCATTGCAGCTAAATGTAATCAGTCAGAGCCAGAGTTACACCTGCGCTTCTACTACACTGCCAAAAAGGATCTACACATTTATACTGTATGTTTCTTTGTAATCAGAATCACAGATCAAGGTCATACTGGGTGTGTACTATCCTGCTTTCTGTTGTTGTCTACTTCCCTCTAGTGTCCAAAGGTAGCAAGACGGAGCCCCGATGCAGCTTGGAGTGTAAATATCTGAACTCTGATGACTACAAAGACCTGCTGTGGACCACCTTATCTGAATTTCCAGGTATGCATTTCTCTGACAATATATTTCTCTTTATAAAAGTAATTATAGTTACCTATGGTGGCAAGTTATAAGTACTTTATATTTATCACATGTACATTTACTAGTTGACAGTGTTGAAGTGGAGGATATATGCAGGTATATGGGGTATACCCCCCTTGTTTTCAGGCTGTTTATTGTATACCTACCTATCAGCTAAAAAGCCATCAGAATATAAAGGAGAGTAAACCCACTTCCTTCTCTGTAACCTACCCATCTACCTAATAGTGCAACCATCTTATCAATTCCCACTAAACGACTGCTGGATAATGTATGTGTTTATTATGTAAGTGGTTATTTACAATTGATCGTTACTAATTTGGACGTGGTTTTCAGTACTTACTTTCATTTTTTTTTTCAAGTATTTACTGTCTACTGTGTACTGCATGTATACTTATCTATATATGATTATCTAGTAAATGCCTAGCAGTTGCGGAACATTATTTCTTGGAATTAAAAAGGTCATCTTAAAAATGCTGAGTACTTTTTAACTGTTACTACAGTAGTTCAGGTTTTTCAGGGACAGACCAGTGAAACAGAAAGATCACACCGATCAGCCAAAACATCCAAAACACACCCACCCGAACACCATTGCAGACAAAATAACACCCTGATCCATTGTGGGTGCTCCTTGGACTGGACTTGGCTCTGACCTGTCAAAGCATGGACACAGGACCTCTGGAGGGTGTCCTATAGTGTCTGGCACCAGGGCGTTACCATCAGATCTTTTAAGTCCTGTGGGTTGTGAGGTGGGGTACCAGCAAGTCTCATAGATGTTTGATCAGATCAGGATCCAGGGAATATGGAGAACAGGTTGACGCTTTGAGCACTTTGTCACGTTCCTCAGGCCACTCCTGAGCAGTTTTTGTGGTGTGGGGCGTGGCACATTGTCCTGTTGGGGGGCCACTGCTACTGAGGAGTGCCGTTGCCATGAGTGGGGGTACATGGTCTGCACTGGTGTTAGGGTGGGGGGAGCGTGTCAGGTGGCAACCACGTGAATGTCAAAGCCCAAGGTTTCTCAATAGAACACTGCACTGTAACAAGATGATCAATGTTGTTCACTTCACCCGCCAGTGGTTTTAATGTTTTGGTTTGTTTCAGATTGGTGTAACTGTAGTAAATCATAATAATAATAATAATAATGTTAATTGAGCTTTATTACGGAGGACACTTTGGCAAGGTGTTAATAATGACATTTATGATGGCTGCATTCCATGTAGGTGGTGTCGTAGCTCACTGACGGCTAACTTAAATGAAATGGAGCCACAATCAATAGTATTAGTTACACCTCTGCTTTTCCTGTGGAGACATGTCAAAATGTGATTGTAAAAGCATAAATAAATCTGTGTAATCACCAAAAACCAGCATGTTATATTTTACACACCTGAAACTTTGCCTTTTCCCAAAGGACTGCTGGTGACACTGTGGGCTATTGATCGACTGGGAAGGAGGAAGACCATGGCGTTGTGTTTCTTCGTCTTCTCTATGTGCATCATTCCTCTCTATGGCTGTGTCGGGAGGTAAGGTTGATACTGATGAGCATGTTACACATGAAACTGTGGATCCACCAGTTATCCAGCATTAATGCTTTCTCTGTTGCAGAGCATTCATGACAGTGTTGATATTCATCGCCCGAGCGTTCATTGCAGGGGGATTTCAGGCTGCTTATGTGTACACTCCAGAGGTAAGATATCAAACCAGAGTGCTGTTTGTATAGCATACAATGCAAACAGCCATGAGTGGAGTTTGGATCAAATCAATAGTTGGGTAAAGGGAGCATCAGGACAGCCTACTCAGTGTTTTCTGAAACCCTGCAGGTGTACCCAACAGCGACCAGAGCTTTAGGTCTGGGAACAAGCAGTGGAATGGCCAGAGTTGGTGCTCTCATTACACCTTTTGTTGCACAGGTAACACCCCTCACTCTGTTTTCTCATTTAATCTGCTATGGAAGCCCATTGAAGTCAGTGTGATGAGAAAAGAAAAGATCCTGTTAGGTCATTTTAATGAGGAACTTAGAGAGATACCTATCGAGACACTATCAAAATAAGGAGTTAGTATCTCTAAATAATGAGAAAACAATACTAGGTCAGACAATACTATCTCATTATTTTTAGATACTAATTCATTATTTTGACATAAGTAAATCATATCTTAAGAGGAGTTTCTTATTTTTAGATACTAAAACTGTTTGGAGTTTGTAATTTTGATGTACTAAATTATTATTTTGAGGTATAACATCATTATTTTGAGAGAACTTAGCATTATTTTAACATACTAAGTTATTTGAATTAATAATTATTTTGAAAAGTATCTCATTAGGTCAACAAAGTGTCTCATTTAAGTTAAGTTTCTGATTTTTTGAGATGGTAAGTGATTATTTTGAGAAACTTTCTTAAGTTTGTCGAGATTTTTTGAGGTATTAAGTCAATATTTTGAGAAAGTTTCTCTTTTTTTAGGTATTAAGTCAATATTGAGTGATATTAAATAATTTTTTTGAGATATTAAGTCATTATTTTGAGAATTTTTCTCATTTTTTTAAGGTATTACTTTAATATATTGAGATATTTAATAATTTTTTTGAGAACGTTTCTCAATTTTTTAGGTATTAAGCCAATATTTTGACATATTAAATCATGTCTTTGAGATATTATGTCAGTATTTTAAGAAAGTTTCTCAACTGTTTGAGGTATTAAGTCATTATTTTGTGATATTAAATCTTTTTTTTAGATTATTATCATTATTATGAGAACGTTTCTCATTTTGAGAATGTTTCTCATTACTTTTACATAATAAATCATTATTATCATTATCATTTTGAGAAAACTTCATATTATTTTGAGATACAAAGTCATTGTTTTGAGAATGCTTCTCATTATAATGAATTTACAGGATCTTGTCTTCATCACACTGGCAGAAATGGGCTCTCATAAAACACAACAAAAGAAAGTTGCTCATTTTTGTTCATCCCTGGGCTTCACCCTTCAGGTGATGCTGGAGTCATCTGTGTACCTGGCTCTCTCCGTGTACTGCTGCTGCTGCCTCCTAGCTGCTATCGCCTCCTGTGCACTGCCAATTGAGACAACAGGCCGGGGCCTGCAGGAGTCCAGCAACCGTGAATGGGGCCAGGAGATGGTGGGCCGGGCCTCCTCCCTCAGCTCAGGGGGAATCCCCCCATCCAGCTCCGACTCCCAGGGCTGAGGACACGTCGGCTGGAGGACAACTGAGAGAGGTGACCACAGTAAAGAAAAAGAGGCGAGGAGAGGCAGAATAAAAGAAGCTGGACCAGCTTTCTGTGCCCATCTCCAGTCCCATCCTATGACTCTTCAGTTTAGGCACCACGGTGGCTTCAGAGAGCCAGGCAGCACAATATTATATATTATATTATATAGTCCTCAACCACCATTGCTGTCACAATTTTGCCACTGAATAACTGCACACAGGGTGAATGGAAAGACCAAAATGACCTACGTGAGTGCAAGATTGAGAAAACAAATGGTGGACATCATGTGAAACATTCTTTGACAAGTGAGAATTCAAATACTTCAAGCAAAGTGTCTGAATCCTGCTTTTCTTATGCAAGTGAAGCAAAGAAGAATGAAGAGGGTAAAGCTTTGAATGACCATCTTTGTTTCAAAGAGCCTTAAAACTACCTATTCTATTTGTGTTTGAGAGACCTTCTCTTAAAGAAAACTGCGTCTGTTAGCGTACAGGAAATAGGTGCGTAGGTAAAAAAAAAAAAAAAGCATTGTCTTGTGCACATGAATTGTCTGTTTGAATACACAAGCTTCATAAAAAGTGCATTGCAGGAGCGAGGAACAGTTCCACATCATCCAGTCAACAGACCATCAGTTTAAATAAGGGGTTACTTCATTTAACATTCACTTCTGTAAAGGCAGTGAAAGGACATACTGCACAGTATCCACTGTGTTAAACATGTTATTTTTTCTTGTGTCAGTGTTATTTCATATTTCAACATGGATGGTATTTGTTTTCTGCTAAAGAAACGAGGATTATTGTGTGGGCATTTCTTTTACAATCTGACAAACCTGCTGACGCCTTCATCAGAGCATAATAACAACAGCGACATCATACAGTCGACAGTATTTCATAAGTATAGCACAACTGAACGACTCCAGAGATCCTTTGCTGCATCTGAAGACAACATTATGTAAGTTATCGCTGATTAGGAAATCTAAATCTGAGTATTTTCATCACCCAAAGCTGACACATATACACGACCATTTAGCAGGATGTTACATTCTGTCTCTCTGTAAATAGTGTATCAATACCTGGTTTAGTTGTTGTCTTTGCTTTTGTTTGTAATAAAAGTGACGTGAAGACGGACTTTGACAAGTCTGAGTGACACACTGAGCAAAGTTTTGTTAAAAAAAGAAAAAAGAAAAAATGAAAGAGGTTAATAAGGTCCAGCGAGCCGACTCTTTACCTGCCAGTGTTTGAGATATAGTGCTGCATTAAGTGTCTGTGTGCACAGATTCTTGTCAGTGCACTGGATGTAAATGTGTATGATACTGTAGTAAATAATCTTTCAAAAAGAGCAGTGGATTCATGTTGTTATTTAATACTGTACTTTTTATGAAACAGTGATTTTATCAGATATAATCATTATCACTAAGTTTACTGAGGACATTTTCAAGAGATACATAATTTATATACTTTAGAAACATTTTACTTTTATTTGATAGTCCACCCACAGATAGACAGGAGTGTATAGTGGAGGTTTCAACATACCACAGTTCCTAGGCCACTTACTTTCAATCAATCAATTTTATTTATAAAGCCCAATATCACAAATCACAATTTGCCTCACAGGGCTTTACAGCATATGATATCCCTCTGTCCTTTGGACCCTCACAGTGGATAAGGAAAAACTCCCCCCAAAAAAACCCTTAACGGGGAATAATTGTAGAAACCTCAGAGCAACTGAGGAGGGATCCCTCTTCTAGGACGGACAGACGTGCAATAGATGTCGTACAGAACAGATCAACATAAGAAATGTACAGTAATCCATAAGACAAAATGAGACATAATGATTCTGTGAGGTGTCTCGGTTTTGACTCGTGTTTCTGTTCCTTTTCCACAGTACTCACATGAGGCGGGAAAAAAAGTTTAACAAGGTTTATTGAGAATACAAAAAGAAAGAAACAAACGACAGGCCAAGTCCTTCCAAAATTACCAGCACGATGTCGTATTTCTATATACTCTCACATATTACCCGTTATTATACTTCAACACTGCCTGGTCAAAAACGTATTACGATCCAATACAATACAAACTCCATGTTGTCTGTTATGCACAACATTGACCACAATTTACTCTAATCATGTGCACTAAACTGCCTTACAGCACTATACCTGGCGTAAATGACATGCCTGTATTAGGTTGAGTGAATAGTTTAAGTTAACAAAATTATTCAGAGAATATGTACCAAATTGTCACATATACTCTATAGAAATTGTGTTTAACATGTACAGAATAAAACAAAACTGTTAAATTGTTGACTCTCAACTAAAAAGGTGTTAAAATGTCACAAGTACTCCATAAACCAGGCATGTTCAAAGTCCAGCCAGGGGGTCAGTTGTGGCCCATGGACTGATTTTTAAGGGCTGCAGCCAACGGCAGTACTATCATACAGTTTGTGAACATGCACCAAGTAGGAACTACGCAGGCATAACTAATTTGTTCATAAACAGGCAGTAAACAAGCTGACAAACAGTTACCAAACAGCACATACTTTCTGCTAGGTAGCAGACATAAGTCGACAACAAGGGCCACCGCTCTCAAGAATGATGGAAAGTTGACTATTTTTTTTCAGTGAAAAAGTTTGTCTCATTTGTATTTGTTTGCAGCTGGCCCTGTACTGTGAGCGATCTGTAGGTGGACGATCCAGATTCAAGTATGATTTTGTTACATGTGAATGAGCCATCTGTTCATTTATAATGGACAAGGACAACAATAGGAATGTCTCCTCTTTCAGCTTACCTATAAGTTACAACCATTACATGACTGTGATTATAAGTGATGTGATTTCCCCAAAAATATATGATACTGAATATATGTTGGCTTTAAATGTTACTTAAAGACAAAAAACAGTTTGTGTGGTACAAGATACAAGGCACTGACATTGAAATTAGAAAAAGGGGTGCATCAATCAGTACTGACAGACACAAATTTACAAGCGAGCTTTTGGACCTTTGCCTTTTTGTTCCACGATCTGACCGAAGAGCCTTGCTGCCTCCTGGGCGCAGCCTCTGTGAATGGTTAATCCGAAACCTCCATGACCGTAGTTGTGTATTACCTGATTGAAAGACATGGTATATTAGAGGGTGGATGACCAAATTTCATTTTTAAAGTGTTGCTGAGCTGTTAAAGTTTACCTCTATTTTAGTTGCACCAGATTGTATGGTCTCTCTCTCCAGGCGGACTTTGCTGCGAACAGGCCTGAGGCCGCTCCAGTCCTCCACTATCCTGGCATGCTGAGGTTAGAGAACAACAGGGCTTAATACTTCTCAAGTCTGTCATAGAAATACTGTGTCAAACAAAGTTTTAAAAAGCTAGATAATTATTGCTTTGCGATGTATTTGTTTAGGGTAGGGCAGGCACGATATCAGATTTTCACTGCACCATTATAAAGAAATTCACGATAAAAATATTACGTCGCAATTTCCATAGAAAATGTTAAAGTGTGTGTGTGTGTGTGTGTGTGTGTGTGTGTGTGTGTGTGTGTGTGTGTGTGGCATAGACTGTATATAAAGCTAGATGACATGACAGCTCCCCAAAACTGAAGTCAAAACATCTCCATCGCCCCCTGATGGCTGGCTGCAGTACAGGTTATAAACTCTGCCCCCTCCATGTTTACAGATGGGACATGGAACACACTAAAAACTCAAAGTACACGTACTTTGGATACTTTGGATAGTTTATGCCATTTTAGGTAGTTACGCACTTATGGGCAGGAATGTGTGTGTGGTGGGAGGGGGACGACAAAGCAAGAACAGAGAGAAATGGAAATTATTTAAAAGGCACCGGATTACCACAGTTATCGTCGTACCGATATATTGCAACACTTCAGATTTGGGTATTTTGCAACCAAATTGTTTTATTGTCACTAACGTGTTATAGTTTGCAAATGTTAAATACTTTAGCGCTACAGGAGACTCACTGTAAATAATTAATCACAGTTGACACAGAAGGTATTTTTAAGGGCTCTCAGACAAACATTTTGATATCATCTCACCTTGAGACTTGGCTCGAGCTGGCATGCACGATCCCAGATGTGCTTATGGTCGGTGGAGTTGTTCTGTTCACTCCAGTTTCCTATCTGGAAAATCCCACCAACTGTCACGAGACGGCTCCTGCAGACACAGAAAAAGAACGTTTGCTTTCTGTCTACATAAAAAACACAGTAATCTGAAATTACAAATGCTCTGACAGAAAACAACACCATGACAAGAGAACAACACAGTGTAACCATGGCAACTTTGGCTGGCAACATGTATAATATGTATGTATGATACTTTAAATCCACAGTGCTCCTCTCCACCACTACAAACTTTACAGGAGAAGTCTGCGTTCGTGAGTGTTTTGCGTCACTAGAACTACCCTGGAATGATGTACGGTGAACTGTAGACTTCTTCTATAAAATTATGGACAAGAATCCAATGCTTCAGCCACGGAGCCTCCACCTAGAAAACAAAGGAGTAACAAGGTTTGATCACCATTTCCATTATTCATTTATAGATGGTTATATAAACAATCAACAGACATTTGATGGTGTTTGTGCTCACCTTCACGATCTGACCCCGGCCTGGTTTGAGGTCAGGGTCCGGCTGGAGCGCCCCTGATCTAATCCCAGTGCAGTTTATTATCACGTCTGCCCCTGTTTCTGCCAGCTAAATGAAAGGGAAGCGTGATAAGAGATAATAAATATGACAAGTGATAACGTTTTGTGAGTCTTGAGAAAGGTTACAGACTCTGTATAAAATGCATTCCCAAACTAAAAAATAAAACATACCAGTATAGAATAAAAATATATAAGCAGGCATAATACTGAAAAACTTTCACTAACCTCCTTGAAGGACTCTATTTTCCTGTGATGAAATTTCACACCCCTTTTTTGCAACCTGAGAATAACAAAAAAACAGATGTATATTACAAAGACCAGAAAACGACTCCTGAGGAATCAACTTTTTAACTTTTATTAAACTTAAACTACTTAACAAACTGAACCAGTTATCCTGAAAAACATATGAGGATATCTGGTAGACTGTGTCAGAAATGACTCACTCATTTACTGATTGTAACACAGCTTATAGGGAATTGTGTGGTGATAACAATGTAGTGTGTCAGATGGAAACATTTAAAAAACATTTCAGACACCTATCAGGTCATTCCCATTGTGCTGCTGTCTAAATTTGCCTTTTTCACGGCTTGTGCAATCAGCTCAGTGACCAGAATAAAATGTTGGCTTTGTACATTTCTGCAAATCACACTACAGCATCTGTACGTTTCATACGTATGACGTAGTTCAGATTATATGTATATGAGCTGAGTTTCTCATCATGAGTAGAAGGCGATGGCAGATGACGTGACATCAGACAGCAGCAGACCACAATTCCAAACCAAGAAAACCAGGTACTTCAAGAGTTTGGGACATTTCCAGCAGTGTTTGTAGCAAGCAAATTGGGTATTTTAAGTCAAAACATGATCTTTTCCTAACACCAAAGTGTTTTCTTGTAAAATAAAATGAAAAGAAATGTAAAGTTTCAACATATCTGCTTCATATGAAATATACAAATGTAATATATTTGTGGTTTACAGAAATGTAGAATGCCAACATTCATTCTGGTGACTGGGTGGGCACAATACATGTTAGTACTTAGCTCCTAGTTATCACTGAGTGTGCACGTCTTTCTACTTTGTACTGTGGTGTGACTTAAGTTAATATGTAGTGTATAGACGACAGAACAAACATAACAGAAATAACCAACAGTAAATGGCTAACAGTTCTAGAGAGACAGACTAACTAAACTGAGACCATGAGTTGAATTTTTAAGATAAGATAAAACTTAATTGACCCCAGAGGGGAAAGTAGAGCCTGAAATGTTTATGACAAGCTATCAGGTGCTGCCAACAAGTTTTTATTGTGTGATAAATTATGTTGCAAAACAGGTGCTGCGCCTATATGTCACAGAGTTCAACTCAGGATTTGTAAAGTTTTGTTAAAAGAAAACACAGATGCAACATGGGAAGTCACCGGAGAGATAAGGTCATCATCACTCACCAGTCCATCAGCCAAGGTAAGTATGTTTTACCTTCCACCATGAGAGCAGTGTTGAACCACCCGTAACTGGACAGAAGAGAAGACACAGATGTGTGAGAGGGTGAGAGCCGGTGACACAGAACAGTCCATCCAGTCATAAATATTTGTATCTTTTATTGGGAAGCTGACAATATATTGTTTCATAATAAAAACAGAAATACATGCAGAGGGACTGAGTTTCACATACAACACATTTAAAGGTCCAGTGTGTAGGATTAAGGGACATTTACTGGCAGAATGGTATATAAAAATGTTCATAAATATATCATATTCTGTGTGGAGTTTGCATGTTCTTGTCAGCATGGGTTTTCTGTAGGTACTCCGGCTTCCTCCTTCAGTCCAAAGACATGCAGGTTAATTGGTGACCCTAGATTGTCCATAGGCGTGAATGTGAGTGTGAATGGTTGTCTGTCTGTATGTGTGAGCCCTGTGATAGTCTGTTGACCTGTCCAGGGTGTACCCCACCTCTCGACCAATGTCAGCTGGGATAGGCTCCAGCCCCCCAGTGACCCCCAGCAGGATAAAAGGTTGCGGAAAATGAATGAATAATATTCAGAGCTATGTTTGAATGGTTGTTTATGTTACCTAAGAATGAGCAATTTACATCTACATACAGAGCAGGTCCACTCCCATGGAGTCTGCCATGTTGTTCTACAGTAGCCCAAAATGGACAAATCAAAACACTGACTCTAGATATAGCCATTTGTGTTTTCATGTTTGCCACCATAGTTCTCCTACACGCTTGGCACACACAGACGTTTCAGTTCTCCAAACTCACCACTAGATGCCACTTAATCCTACACATTGGACCTTTAAGTTGCTTGAAGGAAACATGGAAAAGGATGGGATGATGCTTTTTATTAGGATAAAAAGGAGTGTAAGTGTTTGTTACCTGAAATGTTATAGCTGTGTAAAGTATTTTATGATTTATGTTTTTCTTTCAGCTTTGTATATGTGTTTTGGAAGATTGTTTGACATACAACAGTGTCTGGTAATCCCATGTGGGAAGGGTCTAATGTTTGGCACCACATAGGAATAGAAAACTACCTAACTATCACTAACTCTTCGCAGCTCTCCTTTTTGTTCTTTCAGTGTTTTGCATTCATGGCAGTTTCAGCAGAAACCTACTTGTATCCGGGGAACATGCGCAGTTCTCGCTCTGTGAGCTGTCTGAAGCCCAGGACGATATCTTTAAATGAAGGATCCTGCAATCAAAAACAAGCCAAGATCACACTATTTCTGTCCTAAACATGTCCTGGCTGTGTTAGTTTCCTGTCAAAAGAATCCAAATTAACCCCCGAGTCTGAGTTTGAACCCTTGCTGAGGCCCCTCTGTAATTGTTTTCCAACCACAGCAGGCCTCCATCTTTGTGTTGCTCTACTTTCACTCAGGCTGAATAATAATTACTTTTTATTGTAGATATTGCCCTGGTATGTGACACGGTCGTGAGTTATATATGGTTAAATTTTAACTGTGTTTATAATGCCTTTGTTCTTGGTAGTAAAACCTTCTGAAACAAGGTTGAATATTATCTCTGTGGCCAGACTGACTGTGCGTTGGGCAAAAACAAAGGACTACTCACTGGGGCTGGTTCAGTGCAGAGGTTGTAGCCAGACTGGAGGAATATACCCATTTGTATGGCATCCGGTGAACTGAGGAAGCTCAGCAAGTAGTCAAATGTCTCTTTATTCCATTTTCTAAATGCAAAGACAAACACAGCAATGAAAATTCTGTCCACTTTTTTGCAAATGAAGAGGAGAATCAAAGGAGAGTTAATGCACTTACGTCTCCTGGACGTTGCCGTTGTCGTAGAGATATGGTTGCCAAAAGCCAGCAGCTCCATCACTAGTGGTCAGTGGGGTGAAACGGTCTGCATACACCTCAATGGTCAGTGGGCTGACGATGGAGTGATACTGCTGGTAGATGCTCTGAGCTGTTGACAGGCCAATGACTCCAGCTCCAATTATTGCCACCCGCATGTCTGCTTTAAGAGACATTTACATCTGAGACTTACTTACTTGTTTTCTCCTACACTATTGGATGTGGTTGGTTAAAAGATTAGAAAATGATTATTCTTTCACTCTTGGCATATAATTGAACAGTGCATTAGTTATAGTAATGGTATTAGCAGCAGTAGTAGTATTTTTATAGATCTATTCAAAAGGTTTACAAAGTCTTGGTAACATAAATACTACCCACTATCCCTGTTGGACAGGGCCAACTGCGTCCTGCACTACATCAGAGTAAAACATTTGCATAGCTAATAACAGAAGAGCCGTTAATGTTACATTATAAGGCGATCAACATGTTGGCACCTGTGTGATCAAACAGTGCAAAGTTTAGCAAAGCAGCATTCAGGAGCAAATCGCCGACGTGGAAAACTCCACACTTGAATATAAAAATACTGCATAATACTGCACTCTGTATAGTTTCCAAAAAGTTCTGCTTTACCTTCAGGCTGGTTTTCGTCCACCACTGCACTAGCCTGAGTGTCAGACTGAAGCTCCCAGTTGAGTGGGCGGGGTCTATGGTCTGGAACCAGGCTACCACTGCACAAGTTGTTTAAGGCTGTGTTAACTCACACAACCTCAGCTCACTCTGCAGTTGTCACATGGGCTGCGAGAGGCGGAGACAGCAGCTGCGACACAAGACACAATGTTTAATCATGTTTTCAAGCTCAGCTATGAAGTCCTAATGTATCAGCGCCCCCTCCTTTACGCTGCGTATTGGTTCACACGCAAAGTGTTTTCTGCGAGTTCTCATGTGCATGTAAGCAGGCCTACACAGGCTAATGAAGAAAGTTCTGGGTGGACTGTATACTATTTATTATAAGCATTATTATATTTTTCAAAATATTTTATGAAGGACATCAGGACATTTCACACATGCATGAATTTCTAAGGTTATTATTATAACTACTACTATTATTATTATTAGTAGTAGTAGTAGTAGTAGCCTTTTTTTAGACAGGGAGGTTCCATTGAGCTACAACATCTCTTCTTCCAAAGAGTCCTGGTTAAGACAGTGGCACAATCAGCATGATCAGTTCCACTTTAAGAACTATAGTAAACACCTGCATTACATAAAAGCAACACAAGGGAAAATAGTGAGAGAAGACGGGTATACAGGCCATACCAGTGGCATCCAAACACATTCCACCTGGGCCAGGGACTATATAAAGCAGCAACATGTGTCCTTCAGGGCAGTTTTTTTTAAGACATTTAAGGGTATTTAAGGAAGGGAGCGCTTCTAAGGTGACAACATTTTTGGAACTTAGTGCATTGCCAGGGTGCATAAGAAGAGAAAGCAGTTTTACCAAGCTCTGAGCACACCCTGGGGAGGTTTAAAAGAAGCTTTTGTGTAGAAATAATAATAATAATATGTGTTTGTCATATTAAGAACGATCCACATGGCTGCTATAAAAAAGGCCACAGTATTCATTGTTGTCCCCTCCCACTGCACCTCCTAATTCTCCCACATATATCAATTCAATTAATCAATCAATTTTATTTATAAAGCCCAATATCACAAATCACAATTTGCCTCTTTTTGCCACTTTTGTGTGGGGATCAGCAGATTGACTTGGCAGAGATGGCTGCTATCTTGTTTTTACATGGATTATGGTATTGTGGTGTCACTACCACTATATGGCACAAAAACAGCGTCCCCGAACAAGGACAACAGGTCTAAGTTAAGTAGAATGAAGTATAAGGTCAAGTTAACCCAAAATTTGTAGTTATTATTATTACTATTATTATTATAGTCTTACTTTTCTGTTTGCCACTGCCTTCTAAAAAATAAAATAAAATAATATAATGATAAAAAGAATAAAATAAATCTATAATAATAAATAAGAGTAAATATAATAAATTGAATTAATTTGTGGTTATTTGTAAATTGCATTGTAACTGCATTTATTTATTCTTTTTCTCTTTATTTCATTGTATCTTCATTTTCTTCTATATTTAATCCCTCTGTTTTGTTTTATTTTGTTAAATCTTACTATACTGTTTCTTTTATATCATGTCTTAATGTCTTTAATAAAGCACTTTGAACTGCCTTGTTCAAAGGTGGTATACAAATTAACTTATATTGCCTCATTATTGTTGTGATTAATGATTATTGTTTTATTACTATATAATTACACGGGCCATGAGGATGGACGGCGCCTTGGTGGCAGCACTTCCTGCACACACAGCCCTGCCCTGATAACACGGCTCCTCTCCCTCCATCCATCCGTCCATCCATCAGTTGCATGTATCGTTAGCTCAGCAGCTAGCAGCTCACCAGGCCCAGCGGCCGGCCGGTGCATCCACAGCTTCCAGCCATGGCGTTGGTTACTCTGCAGCGGTCCCCGACCCCGAGCGCCGCATCCTCCGCCAGCACAGCAACCACGACCGCGGGGGAGGTGAGTTGGGTCCTGGGTGAACAAAAGCGATGCTCCGGTGCGGTGATGGTAGGAAGGCAGAGGATGGGGGAGATGTTGCCGGAGAAAGGCCCGCTGATTGAAGCTAAATTAGCACCGTTAGTTAACGTGTTATGCTAGCTAGGTTTTAAGCTAACGGTAGCTAGCTAACGTCTTCACTATAGATAACCACATACTGCTTGCCAGTATATGTGCCAATACGGCCGGTAGATTTATCATTTTCAAATTCAGTTGAATTACAAAAAAATATCTTCACACCTGTTAAATTTCTTGTTAATTTAAAGAGCTGGCTGAGTTTGACAAGTGCCTTATGAATGATATAAGCTAACGTTAGCTGGCTATGATGAGACTGGCTGACATTGAAAGTAACGTATTTTTTCTTTAGCATTAATACAGCTATATAACACAGCTTGTCTGGCATACCTTCAGCCCCATAATAACAGGACACCCATCGCTGCTACGGTCCATACACTGCTTAATTCACACCAATTTACTTATATTAAATCTGAGATTTTAATTTTGTAGCCTGGTGGCTCGTTTGAGGTGTGTTATCTTTAGAAGACAGCAATGAGGGGACAGTCATTGAACTACACATAATATTCCTGTGTCAGTTTCCACTGTGCTGTCCTTTTTCTACCTCCTGTAAGAACAGGGAAGTGTGTGATTTCCAGTCTGGTAAGCAGTCATGTGGGAAAAAATGCTAAACTTTAAAGTTTGCTTTGCTCCTCTATAGCTATAGAGAGTCACAGTTTTAAATGTTAGTTTTCTGGGCACTCAAAGTTGGAGAAAGAGACTGTCCTTGCCTCCAAACTATGATAATTCAAAGGTAACTCTTTTGCTACTTTCATGTTCAAATATGTTCCTGATCTTCACTGCCAGATGAGGGCGCTGTCCTCCTACTATAATCAGGAAAGCTCACCTTATTCTGCTCTGCATGACCAAACCAGAAGAAACAGACATGACATCTATAGTTGGGGTTATTTACAACCTTCAGTGTTTGAGCCAGAGATGACACCTCTGTTTTTTAAAGCATGTTCAAAACTGTGCAAATGTCACACACAGTTGTTACTTATTGCAAACAGATTGCTCCTCATAAAGGAGTCAGTGTTGTTGGTTTCGTCCCTGCGCCTCGGTGACTTGCTGGAGCGGTTGCTTGGTGTAGTCCAGCAGCAGTGGTGAGGTGTGACAGATAAAGCTGGCAGGAAGCTGCTGCAGCTATGATGTCATCTACTCGTGAGGGGTGGGTGGGGTAGTGGAGTACTACTGAAGGAGAGTGAGGTAAACAGATTTAATAGACGCTGGCATGAGGCAGTTGATGCGTGAGATTATTTCACCTAATGCACACAATTATGGAAAGTTAGTCATGCAGTGTTATACGCTGCTCTTGCAAAACGATTTTCTTACATCTAATGGTACTCATTTTTCTGCATGCCATAGCATTTCTCTTTTTTCCTTGCTGAGTATATCTGTGCTTCTGCGGCTGTAGACTTTCCCTGACAGTGGCAAGTGTCAGTTTACTGTTCCTAAATGAGCCTACTTTTGGTCAAAGCCACTCATGAATTTTAACGCATAAACTGTGCCATGTTGTGGTTTTGAGTATATTTTATTAATCATGCAAAAAAAAAAAAATCCAACACTTTTTAATATTTCAGGTATGTAGATTTTCTTAAAATTGATCAAAGGGGGGGCGGCACGGTGGTGTGGTGGTTAGCACTCTCGCCTCACAGCAAGAGGGTTGCCGGTTCGATCCAGCCCCCCCGCGACCCTCAAGAGGATGAAGCGGTTAGAAGATGAATGAATGAATGAATGATCAAAGGGGACTTGACAAGTCATAGAAAATTCTATCATGATTAGTCAGACATGGCTTAAAGTCTGTATCTGCTATATTTTCTGTGCTAAACCACCAGACAATGCAAACCTCTTGATATGCTCCTGCATTCTCCATCCTCCCTCATCTTCCCTAACTCTTATTCTGGCAGTATGCCCTAAATTATATTAAATGTTGTGTGTTTTCTTCAGGCCAAAAACCAGGTTTGTGACCTTGATAGCTGCAGTGTGTGCTGGCTGGTCAGCCGAACCTGTCAGAATCACAGAGCCTTGCTCATCAGCCTCCATTATACCTTTGCCATGTAATTGCCTGTCATGTAATTTGCTGCAGACTGTGCCGTCTTCTATGCAGCCATACCTACTAGTTTAAGTATGTACAATTCTCATGTTGAGGAGCTTTCAAGTCATGTCTGATCTCCTTTGCGTCTTGCAAGCCCCTCCAGGTGGTGTGGATGCTATTAAATGCATATAACACACACCTGCATTTGCAGTGATGTCACTGGTATTTGCTTGCAGCACCAAATTTGACAGCTGCGTGAGAACAGAAGACAGGATTGAATTTGATTGGAGTGTACTGCCAGATTTAGTTTGTCTGCTCCCTTTGATGCTCAAGTCAAACTTTACTCCTCTGTGCCTGAACTCCTGTGTAATAAAACATTTATGAGCCCATTTCCACTACAAAGAGCAGTTTGCTTCTCTGAGAGTGGAGAATAGGTGAACACATGAGGGTTTATAACGCTGTTATAACATATTTAATGACAACAGTGTCAGAATCTGCCATTAAAAGTATACCAACATTGCTATTTATTCATCCCATTCATGCGTGAGTTTGTAGATTTAATTTATTAAAGCTTATGATTGGTAAAATATGGACAAGCCTGTAGCTTCTGTTGAAGCATCAGGCTGTAAATGTTTGTTAATAATGCCAAAATGGCTTCCATGTGATATTAATTTTTTCCCTTATCTGTATTGCAGGATTTTGGGAGTGAAGATGAACGGCGAATAAATCAGAGGTAAGTTTACTGTTAAGTTTATTTCAGCCCTTCTGTTGCATGGTACGTGGCAAAGCAGAGCAAATTTTATACGACGCAGGTGTTGTTGACTGATTGGCTGCATCTGCCTTTGAGTCATTTGGTGAAATCTGGAGTGGCGGCAGACTCGCTGGCATCAACAAATGAGGACAACTAAGCATCAGTGTAATAAAACACCTGTCTGTCTGTCTTGTTGGCAGAGTCCTCAATTCCTAAGAGCCAACTGTGAAACCATGTTATTCGCAGTAGTCTCCAAAGTAATATGTTCACAGATGTGTCTGTGTTTTTTTTACCGGCACTTCACCGACAAACTTGTTTTTGAATTGTACATAATCAGTTCAGTCACTTGGCTTTTCCACAGTTTTCTTTCTTTTTAGAGTGTTTGTACTGCGTTGGATCGACAGAAAGCTGATTATGATTTTGGAATTTGATTGTTTTAGTCATTTACTGTGTAAAAACACAAACTGTTTGCTGATTATAGCTTCAAAAGTGAACACTGTTTTCTTAACTCTGTGTCCTCCAGCCAAATTGATAGATTGAATTCTCTGACTCTCAACAAAAGATGAAATGTTGCACAATGCCGTTGCCTGTGATTTAGACTATGGTTACAGAACTTTAGATGATAAAAATATCATAAAGCAGCATCAGAGTGTTCACAAACCTTTCTTACCCTGCAAGTTTGGGAAAAACAGCTGTTGTTTCACTGGTAAAGACATATTGTGAATCAAGACACAATATTTTCTTACTCCTCTGCCAGCTGTGTTTATGTATGTAACACACCACGACTATTCACCTATCTATGTCAGCCCTTGGTGTTGCAATTAATGCTTTTTTCTGACATTTTCATATATTTTTATTTATGGCTTCCCGATAGTGAGATAAGATTAAGAATTAATTTAAAGAAAATGATTTAAAGAATCCACTTGGCTCCAATAATTTGTGTTTTGTGCATTAGATGATGGAAAATTGGCGCAGCCCTCGTATGTATAGTTTTGTTATCTTTAGATAAGACATTGGTGCTTAACACATTTTGACAGAATGACTCAGACATGTTAAAACTAGATAAATTCAGTTTTCTTTCGAAAGCTGCAGCAGAGTCTCAGGGGTAGTGTCAAAGTCACAAGATCTTTTTCAAATAGAAATAGACTTTGTACTTGTATTATGTAACTTGTAACATGTATTAACAGCACTGTAAATGTACATTTCAGGCAGTAATATGATGTTCACTAGGTTAAATGTTGTTTTTTAAAGTTTTTTGCTAGCTAGAGGATTTCTTTTAGGATTCTAACTTCCAAAAAACATATGTAATATATAGACCCACTGAGATGCAGTGACCGTGGAACAACTATTGTATGGAAGTGCTGCTTCTGTATTTTGCATCTGTTCTACAGATGTCTGAACATTAATACTGAATGTTCTGCTCTTAAATGTTCGGCTGTGGGAACATGTGCTCCTGAAATTGAACTAAACTGTTCTGCATGAATTTGATAGCAAGCCTCTTATTGTAGCCCAGCTGCAGTGAAGTTGTTTACTGGGGAGATTTAATTTCACATCAGATCAATACAATAGCTTTTGTAATAGCCTGCATGTCTTTTCATCCCTCATAGTATAAATATCGACCTGTCAAAATGGTGACAGTGAGTGACACAAAGTAGGTCTTTACCTGTCATTCATTTTGACAGAATCCTGCGTTCCAATGTGAACATGCAGGCCTTTTTATTTGCTTTTGTGAGATTTGTGATTTTTCATATCTTAATTGCTCAAAACTTCCCGTGGATCATCTGTGAATCGGAGGAATTTTTGAAGAAGCAGAACACCCTAAGATAAGGAAATGCGTCATTCTAAGGGTTCAGTTTTTTTTCAGTTATGCAACAGCCTTTGCAATACCCCTAAGCAATGCATGTGTGTGAGAATGATCTATGCATGATGCGAGTCCTGTCTTGACTCTCTGTTTGCTTTAGGGGCTGGTTAGCCGTGTTATGCAATTAGACTCCCAGTAAATTCCTGTTTTATAATATTATGACACATTAAGCTGTCTTTTATTTGACAGACATATTTCTCTTTAGATCAGAGTGTACTGATCTAGTACACTCGATAGATACCTACATCTGTTGACGGACAGCCATGCCGCTGCCAAGTGGGAGTATTTTTTGCGCTTGCCGTTCCCGACTGACCTTGATAACGATGACAAGCCCAAGGGGTTGATGGAGGCCGACATAAACATCATGCAGGTGTCGGTGGCACTGAACCAAGCAATGATTTCATCTTAACACCTTGTACAAACAGCAGAGTTGGGCAAGAGGTACAAGTGGTCAAAAATGTGTGTTTATGTGTGTAGATATGGGATTCAGTGTTTGGCATGAGGAGAAGGGATTCAGCACGAAGGGTAACACAAGGAATCTGCAGATTATTAGCTCTGCAGAAATGTGAAGTCCATTTAAACTCACAGTTTCTCACTCAAACAGCACACTTTTCAATACCGGTGGTGATTTTAAATGCCATAATATACTCCCTCAGGATTTGAATCCAAAATATGTGAGGACAGGAGAAACATAGGTAGACAATATGCAGCACAAGAACCATCTCTGGGTCTTTATTGTATAGGTCAATCTTTCCTCAGTGACATGATGATGTCATTTGTCTCCTGCTCTGGCCCTCCATGTCTCCACTGACACCTGAGGAGGTTTGTTCCTCCCTCTCTCTCTCCTTTCCCTTCTTTCTGTGGTGTAAGTGAGAGAATGGCGGCATTATGCAACTGGCAGCCCCAAGAGGAGTTTTTTCCCCTCAGTGTGCTGTTGGAGTGTGCAAAACACTCTGAGAGCGTGAATAAACCACCGTGGTTACTGCCTCTGTGTAGCCTTTTTATAAGTGAGTCCTCTGTGTAATCCAGCGCGCCTCTTTCACATACAGATACACCTGGCGATTCAGAGCAGTGGCTTACAGGACATCTGCTCATGTCTGGCCTCATCTACATCCATCTGGCTACTGTTCCAGCATCAAACTATACCTTAACTCAGTGACATGCCATCAGTCCTGCTTCCAAAGCTTGACCTCATATGCGGAGGAAATTTCCTTCTACATGCACCTGACACACTGAGCTGTCCAAGTTTCCACCTGGAACACGACTGAGCCCACGTCAGCTTGTAGAGTACAGTGTCTGCCAGTGACCAAGTGTTATAGGACGTTGTCCTATTGTTGAGAAGAATAGGAGAGCTATCTTGTTATCTGTGTCGCAAAGCTATTGTTAACGTCTGTCAGCAAATCCTCCCAGATTAACAGAGTCGTGCCATATCATTGTGCGTGAGTGGGGGTTTGAATGCTGAGTGAGAGGGAAAGTGAGAAAGAAAGTTATAGCCTATATAAGCTTTCAACCCACAAACAGAGACTAAACTGTGGCCTCAATTTAAACAATTCTATCTGACTGCCATTGCATGATTATATTACATATCAGTGCTGTAATAATTTCCTTTCCTTCCATACATCTAAGAATATTCACCATTGTTGCAGATCCATTAGACACAAAGGATATTTCCTACTTAACCTATTGTTGCACTCTCTAACACGTTGTTCTCTGTGTGTGATACATCTGAGTGAGTGACAGGCAGCGCCGGCCACTTGAAGGAGAGAGACAAGATAATCCCTCCCTTATAAGCCTGGGTATAATGAGATTTGGGAGTTTTGAGAGATTGCCAGTTCTCACTGCCCTTTCCACCAATGCTTGGCCCATGTGTTAAGCTCCCTGGAGGCACTACCTTGGATTCTGTTGACCCTTAAGGTGGCATGCACATGGAGACATCCCCCTTAGGAAGTTTTGGCCAAAATCCTTCAGTCTGCTTTTTTGTCTTCCTCCAACTGAGCTAGTGATCTCGATTTTCCCCCGGAAGAAAGAGAGAGAAAGCGGCTCTCTAAGTGGGTTTTGGAGGGGCAGTTTTTGTTGGACAGCAACACAAGATGCTGGAAGTGGACATGTTTTGCATTGGCTGAAAAGGAAACCTGTTGTTCACTGAGTCAGACCTGATGGATGAGGAGAGTAAAGAATCACAGAGTTCATGGTGAAGGAAGGGGGAATCCATCTTTGATTCATTGTTTTCGGTAACCTCCTGGCCTTTTGCTCAAGTGTTTTTTGAAAAGCAAAAACAAGCATGTGATTGACTCTGTGTCTCTTAGGAAAGTGTACAAGTGCTTATCGTATTTGAAAGAGTGAAATTTACTCTTGCTCTTCTCTCTTATGGATTGTGTGTAACCTACAGTAAACTGGAAAAGAGTGACACAGACAAAACAGACTGAATGCACAGTTGTGTGTGCCTGAGGCAGCGGGTGGAGACTGCAGCACGTCCCTCCAGGCAGGAGTCTGACTCGCACTCAAACACATAGAGACGCTCAGCTGAGGGAGGAGGAGGAATCAGAGGGAGTGGCGTCAGAACAGACGGCACTTCTTCACTGAGAAGCACAGATGAGAGCAGCCTGTCAGTCAGTCTGTCACTCAAAAACGGCAGGCCGGGACCTGAAACAGTCATTCTTCGTCTCCTGCACTTTGCTCCTTTGCTATTTCTGGAGGCAGATGAAGAGGAGGTAGCTCCCATCAGAGAGGCCTGGGTTTCATTCCAGTCAACAGGATGCATCTGGTTGTAGCACCCATTCAGGAGGCCGTGATGAAGATGCTGCCGTATTTTGTGGAGAACGCTGTGTTGACCCAGAGCGAGATAAACCGCATGTGAGTCAAGTTTATCTTCTGAAATGGGAACAGGGTCTTCACTGATGCAATTTGAGCTCAGACACTTGACTAAGGTTTGGGCTTCCTGCTCAGTGGCTGTGTTTTTGAAACAGACAGGAAACTAACTTTGAATTATTTGCTGTCATATTGTTATAATGTTTAATGTATTAGTTAAGTGTAGGAGTTGTTTGCCTGGTCATTTTGCATCAGATACTATGATGTCATTTCAGGCCAGCGGACTGAATCAATCACTGAACATGTCCAGCTGATATGAGATAGTGGACCTCATCAAAATAAGTTAGCATGCACTAAAACTACTGCAATTCAGTGTCAGTATTCATCATACAACTGCTCATCTTTGCCTTCCTGTCTGTAAAGGAGGTAAAGGTACTGTAGGTTGTAATCATGTGGAATCATTGAAGCTATCTGGCAAGCTTTTCTTTCATAGTCTTTGTTTGCTTTGATACCAGATGTATTTTTAGCCCTAGTGTTTGTGGAGAAGCTGATAGCAGGGTGCCGCAGGGCAAGAGACAGTAGAGCTGAGGCTGTTTAATTAGGACGTCTGAGTACAGCCTGTAAAGCAGTGGGACAGCTCTTGATTTACATACAGAGACAAGTTTCAGTTTCATACTGCACCTTGAAAGGGTTTCTCTCTGGGAAGTTATCAGGTATCACACACTAACCTGAGGACTTAAAGGTGGACTACTAGTTGAAATAGGACAAATGAGCAGCAGGGATTTGTACACAGTCCCGAGGAGTCATGAGGCTGTAGCCCTCTTTTTGGTCTTGCCACTTTTGCCTCATATTATCCATCATTCCCTGACAGTGGACCCTCCTGATGGCCTCATAAATCTCAAAGAGAGAGCAGAGACTGAAACAGAAATCCACCAAAGTGAGACAAAAGCTCTTGTTGAGATGTGTCCGCCTCCGTGCTTTGTCACTGTGGAACTTTTTTTTTTTTTCCTGTGCTACTGGGGGCGGAGGGAATTTATTGTGAGGTGCACAAAACGGAGTCCATTGTTCCCACAAAATCATCTGTTTGGCCTCGGCCTGCTCCTCTGTATGTGGGTTTTGAAAGTCTGATCAGAGAGAGCTGAGGGAGGGAGCAGTTTCAGAGCTGGATATAAAAAATGTGCTGGTGAAAGTTTTAGGACTTTTATTAATACCAAACCAAAGGTGGCTAGTCATTGGGTTGTGTATTTGGAGATGTAGGGGATGTATCCATTTAAAAGTTTTACATTTGTCAAGGGAGTGCTGTTTCAAGGGGACCATTATGCTCATTTTCATGTTCATACTTTTATTTTAGCTTTCTACTAGAACATATTTGCATACCTTAATGTGAAGAAGAACACTTTATTTTCCTCATAATGTCTGTGCTGGAACACCTGTATTCACCCTCTGACTGAGAAGGCTCTGTTTCAGTGGCTGTCTCTTTAAGCCCCCCTCCCAAAAAGCCCAGTCTTCTCTGATTGGTCAGGGTTTGCGGGTCTTTCACATCTGCGGTCTCGGACTCTCTGCACCGTCATTGTAGTTGGGGAATGACTGTACTGCTGAAAATTGGTGAAACTGCAGCTGCCACTCTGAGCAGTAGTTGTTTGATTCTGCAGCGAAGTGTGGGGATAGTTAAACTTTTAGTGGAGAATTGCTTCCAGAGAATACCCGCAGCTTAACAGTAAACAGAGTTCTGTGACTCTTGTGACATGTTGATCTATGTTACGAAGAATTTCTTTCCACCTGAAACATAAACACGCCATCGCAGAATAAAATAATTATTGCAACAAGCAGCGCTTCGCTGTTGCTTGTTGTGTTTTTTCAGCTTTACAAAAAATTTCTTTAGTGGGGCACCCCAGTAGCTCACCTGGTAGAGCGTGTGCCCCATGTACTAAAGCTGTGTCCTTACCGTAGCCAACCTGGTAAGGTTTCAACCCGGGGCCCTTTAGTGCATGTCACCCCTTCTCTCTTCTCCCCTCTTTCGTGTCACTCTCTGTATATACCATCAGTAAAAATTGCAAAAAAACATCTGTTTCCCGGCTGCAGAAAAATGTAAAAATGCAGTGAGCCGCACTCTGTCCCTGCTTGGTGTGTTTCGCCATAGCAGAGTTCAGCTGGGCTTTCTATTATGAAAATAGCCATTCAAAAAATCTTCACAACTGGACATGCTGTAGCAAGAATATGTTTCAAAATTAGGGAGAAATTAACAACATCTGCAACCAAGATTACTGGTTTCCCTGATGTTAGCATGTAGCTACATGTAGCGGTGTATGTAATGTAAACACTTGTAGTAGCGTGCCTGGAGCAGATGACCATGTCCAGAAATCCATGAGCTGGTGTCAACTTGTCTCAAAAGTAGAAAAGTAGCCTGAGGTTTTTGCTCACAGGGATTGCTTTTGCATATTTGAAACTTGGCCTCATTTAATATGAACATCTGACGTTGTAACGTTATAGCCTTTGACAGAAAATAAGGAAAAGCCTAATATGTCCCATTTAAGTCAATACCAGTCACAATCATTTTCCCACTTAATAATAGTAGTGCGATCTACAGTCATCATAAGTAAAAATAATTAGGCAAACATCAGCATTGCTCTTTAAAGCTGATGTCAGCTAGTAAAGCTGACACCATACCACTACATTGGTTTCATAAGACCTTTATTTAGAGACAGATCTATCTTTAGTTTCTGTTTGGATTTTGTTTTTTGTTCCTATCACTCTTTAGATCTGTACTTCCCTAATGCTGCCCTGATTTGCCAGACTTCACACACTGAATACATGATGCATGTGCTCCACCCTGCTGCCAGGTAGACTTATGTATGTGCTCACATTGTTTTTCAGTGAAATGGAATGATTGAATTCAGCCCAGAGGAAACACCTCACGCCTTTTTATTGCACCTGTTGACAGCTCCAAAGCCGAACCTGAAAATCTCTGGGTTTTTACAGGCAGGTGCGAACTGGTGATTGCTGCTTTCCAGCAATTGTGAAAGTTCATTATCACAAACAACTGCATTTAGGCCAATTATTGAGGTCTGTGTTGCATTACACCAAGCCAGCAGAGACCTGACAAGTCAAATCTGAGTGCAGCCCATGCAGCAAAAAAAAAAGACAGATAAGCATTCAGGATCAAAGCTTGATTCATGGCTGCTGCGGACCTAAGGTCTGTGTCTGTAACGTGGCAGCCGGGCTTTTCCACTCAGCTGTTGAGGTAATTCACCGGCAGCAGGCAGCCATGATTTATACTCATCTCTCTGGCTGTGTCTACTGAACTGAACAATCCTGTTAAAACGGAATATTTCATTTGTCTGGCGTCCCACTTCTCTGCCTCACTGTCCAACAAACAAGCCGGGACAGTTGTGCTGAGCTGTTGCTCTGCGGCGTGGTGTCTGATGTACAACGTCTATGTTTCAGTGCTTGTAACTCCTCTCTCCCATTTGTTTTGCAGCCTGAGTGAGAGCTTCTTCATGGTGAAGGGTGCTGCTCTCTTCCTGCAGCAGGGGAGCAGTCACCAGGGCCAGAAAGCACTTCCTCACCACAAACATGCAGGTGAGAACCACAAAAAGCACCCCGTTATCCACATCATTAACTCACACTGTAGGTTTGATCTCATCCATATCCTCGTCACACTTCTTGTTCAGGTCATGTAGTGCGTTTGTGTGAGGAGTTGCACTCTGTAACACCACAGCAGATGTTTGTGGCTGAGGTGAGAAGGATGGAGGCTGCCTCGTTGATAAGCATGTTCCAGTCGTATAGCTTAGGCAGATTAGTGTTTAAATCCAGTGCATGGTAGCACTGTGAACAAAACTTCTGTCGACGATTAAAGGAGGCACTTATTATTTGTATTACCTGGTGTGTCCTCTGTTTTTTACACTGAACTAACCTACTGAGTAAAGGGGACACATGGGAAATATTTGGGAGTATTAACCGCATGCCCTCGATTACATTTATTTATAGTTTATTTGATGAATATTACTCAAGCAGCATAATGCAGATGTGATTCTTAAAGGAAGTTGAGTTTTAAGGTGGAGCTTTTGGCAGTAATTTCACAAGATCATTGATAGTAGGTAGATGTGGCCAACTTTATTACTTGTACAGAAAATACACAGATGTGTAGTGTCATGTTTATTTTATTGATCAAAGCTGAGGTCACATGACAGGTTGGACTGAGCAATAAATTGGTTGGTCTCCTCAATCAAAGTTTGTCATTTGAAAGCCACATTTATTGCTCTAAAGACACAAGGCTGACCTGACAGTTTACTGGCATGATGGGAAATCAGCATCAGCCAACAGCCCAAAATGCTGCCAAGTCATTTGGCATGTCATTGCTGAGGTTGGCAGCTGTGTCCACTCTACCAGCCACTTTGTCAGGTAACCCATATTTTAGCTGCTCCTCAATAACATTTGGCTGGTAAATAGTTGTATCATTTCCAAGCAACTGTTGCCCCTAGAAAAAAAGACAGTGACCTTTACAGAGCGCTTGATAAAGGTATTTCTACTCTGTGAACTGGTATCCTACCATCAGTGACACTACAGAGTTTAAAAATGCAAAAACATCTCTGAAGTCGTACTTATGTGTGCTGACCAGAGCTTCGACATTTTTTTTTATTATAAAAAGGAGACTGACTTTATGTATCTGAACGTCAGTCATCCTAAGTAAGCTTTTTTGCTGTTGGGGAATCGGTGACTGCCCATTAATGCAAACTAAAGTCTCACAGGGCATAGATGTAGCTTATCTCTAAGCTGCAAGTCAGTGGTGTCAGTCAAGGCTATCAGCTGAACTGGTTTGAACCTCTCTCATCAGCATGGACACATGATACATAATTGTCTGCAGATATATTTATGTTTCTGTGTATTGCCCTCGAATCTTGCAGCTGTTGTTATTCAGAAC
The DNA here is from genome assembly GCF_006386435.1 of Epinephelus moara. Lineage (NCBI taxonomy): Eukaryota > Metazoa > Chordata > Actinopteri > Perciformes > Serranidae > Epinephelus > Epinephelus moara. The sequence continues at coordinate 21,219,268 of NC_065513.1, forward strand.
AGATGCCTACTTGGCTGCCACAGAGCCAAGTAAACTAAGGCCACAAGCTCTCGAGTATTTACGGTTTGATCCACTTGGATCCATCAAAACCATCAAAAACACTCTTGAGGTTTTTTTTTTTTTTTTTTTACTAGATCTTTCTGTCAGCAGCTATGGACAATGAACTTATAGTGTGCATGGCATTCATTAAAATAGCAAAATCGGTTTTAGCAGGCCAACATATTAAAATGTACCACAGTTGTTGCTTTGTGAATGGCAACACCTAAAATCCTGTAAATGTTTGCTGAAACTGTCTTTATATTCACACAGCACTAAATAAGGCATAATCTGTGAAAAATCATATTCATATTCCTTTTGCCTACTTTGTCACCCACAGTGCTTCGAATGGCTTTATTGCATGTGAACAAAAGCAACCACTCAGAGCTGAGGAGTCTCTGATGCAGCTGTCAATCATGCCAATCACTGCTTGTGATCTGTGGTCAAACTGTCAGTCAAGGCAGCGCTGATCAAATACGAATCAAGGTTGTGTTCAGGTGTTTTCAGAAACATATTTTAGTGTACTCTGTAGCTGTAAGGGAATAGCGGTTGTTTCAGCCAGTGGCTGGTATTTGCTACTTCGACTGTACCCAACATGACGGCCAGGTCACCAACTTTCTCATTTTATAGCTAAACAGTATTTTATTTCATTCAGATAAAGGTTGAATAAAACACTGTTAAATACTGTGTCCTGGCCGCCATGTTGTTTACAGTCGACTAAGGTATCAAATATCACCCACTGGCTGAAACAACCACAACTCACGAGCAGTGATTAACATGATTGGCAGCTGCGTTAGAGGCTACTCAGCTCTGATTGGTTGTTGCTGCCGCGCTGTGGTTGATTCTAGCAAATGCTATTAAAGGCAGTAGGAAGAGGGGGAAGGTATGATTAGTGTCACAGACTACCTCTCTCTTGGGTGGCTGTGGCTCAGAGGTAGAGGAGGTCGTCCACCAATTGGAAGATCAGCGGCTCGATCCCCGGCTCCTCCAGCCTTGAGCAAGATACTGAACCCCATATTGCTCCCAATGGCTGTTATATCATAGTGTAAAAAGGGCTTCGAGTAGTCAGATGATTAGAAAGGTGCAATACAAGTGCAGGTCCTTCAAGATTTTGTACTTCTCTCGGAATATAGTGACAGTTTCAGTAAATATGACACAGTTATTTTTATAAGAATATCACCAGTATCACAAAAAACACATTTATCTGTTTAATCATTGACATTAAGGTAATTACTTGTGCAGCAAGAATAATTTATTAAAGCTATTAAAGTTTAAGCTATTAAACCTCTATAAGATGTATGTATCGGTATGAATTTAGTTTTCATGTGTTCATAAGTTTGACATAAATGTATGTACATTCCATGTAATAGAGAAGATACTGTAATGCCCCCTTAAGCATGTTTTCACTGTGATGTTACTGCAGAGACATGCAGCTGTGATTTAAGATACAATAAGTACATGACCAAGCAGAGAGTCAGGCACTTTCTGTTTCATGCCACTCAGCAGCTGTCATCAAAACCAGTCAGGATGACATGATTTGTCTACCTGTTGTGACATATTTGAACATAGCTGGCTCTCCATCAGCACCTACTTTGCATTGCCGTTGGTCCACCTCCACACCCTGTTTTATTATCCAGCTCCACTGACACGTCTTACGTCAGACCTGGCACAGGGAGCACTGAGGGATTTCAAATGAACAATGACAAGCTCTTGAATTGTGGTGTTGTGGCTAACAAATTTGCTCATGCAGAGTTCAAAATTTAATGTCAATTCGTTTCTGCTCAATGAACTCATGTCAGCTGATGTAAAAACATGTTGTTGCCTCCAGGACGAAGGCTTTAGTGTTAAACACTAGGGAGCAGTGTAACTTCATGTACCTTCAAATAAATACAGCAATGCCATTTCACTGTGCCAGCTCATTGTGTCCCCAGCATGCATTATGTTTTCATTAATATCAGTGTTGTCGAGTGAAACATGCTTTATCCCAAGTCAAAATGTATCACTATTTTCGACAAGGCAGATTTACTGACACCAAACAACCTCTGCATGGCATGGATCACTTTTCTTTATGGTCTTCTTTTACAGGCGACTTACCTCAACACTTGCAGGTGATGATAAACATTCTTCGCTCAGAGGACAGAATCAAACTGGTGAGAGACAACATAAGTATATGTATACATTAAACTATGCACACACACGCACACACACACACATATAGGTAAGTGACTAACACCCTGGCACAGTAAACCCTCCAGAATGCATTTTATTGTGCGCTTAATATGCTTATTTGTTCACTGTAATTATTAGCTCATGAGAGCAAGTTTGAACAGACTCAGGAGAGCATTACCAAATGTTTCCATGGTGTGTGTGTATGTGTTAGTGTGAAACTGAGTTATATCATTTTATGTTTACCGGCTCTGTGTTCTCTTACATCCTGGGGACTCAGTTACCCTATGACATCAAATTTGTACTCTAGTTTTCTGTGCACATCCAACTGTGACACTCTGTTAGGCACAGATTTTAGTAGGAGGGTCAGTGCACTGAACATTTCCTCTTCTCTAGGCATTTGCTGTGAGTTTTAAACTTGTTTTGTATTTAAGGGAGCATGAAAAGCACAAACCTGCCACACTAGATTTATTTTACTAAGATATTATTAAGTATGGGTCAACCCATACATTTCAAATGCTGCTCCACAAATCAAAATGCACATTTTTCCTCTTACCTGTGGTGCTATTTATCAGTCTAAATTGTTTTGTATGAGTTGCCAAGTGTTGGAGATATTGTCTACCTTCTCTCCCGCATAATTGAACTAGATGGCACTCGGCTTCTGGTGCTCAAAGCGCCAAAGAAATACCTTTGTAAAACTCAACGGCAATATCTCTTTCCAGAAATCATGACCTGGCAATTCAAGATAATCCACAGACCTTGTTGTGAGCACATTCATGTAGGAAGCGTGCAACTGCTCATGTTGCCAAATAAAACTGCTCACAACAAGGTCTGTGGATTATCTTGAATAACCGGGTCATGATTTCTGCTGTTGAGTTTAAGTATTTTTTGGGCGCTCTGAGCACCACAAGCTGAGTGCCATCTAATTCCATTGTCTTGGAGACATCTGTACGACTAATATCTCCAGCACTCTGCAACTCACAGCCAAACAATCTAGACTGATAAACAGCACTACAGATAAGAGGGAAAATGTATTTTGAATTAAAGCTTTTTGCCAAAAGTAATTACATTTCAGACAACCGCTCCCTTAACCACAGAAATAGAAAGTGTTTTGCCTGGCAGCTTTCAGGTACTACTACAAAAACAGGAAACATTACTTCTTACCCTCAGCCAAAAAGTTCTGGCTTTGAATGTGAAGTAAATTGTCTGCATCCTGTCCAGGCGGTGCGGCTCGAGAGTGCGTGGTCAGATCGTGTGCGGTACATGGTGGTGGTGTATACCAGTGGGCGACAAGACACAGAGGAGAACATCCTACTGGGCATCGACTTTACCAGCAAAGACTGGTAAGAATTTTTCGTGTGTGGTTTTATGATGACTGTGTGCCAGACAAACAGCTGTATGTTAAAAGCTACCAGAGTTCTGTTTATTAATTGGTGTTTTCATTTGCTCTGTGAGTGAACTGTACAGTCCAGAAATGTGATAGTAGTTTATGTTTTCTTTTCCCAGTGAGCAAATTAGAAAGTGAGAAAATATACGCTTGTGTCCAGTTAATCACACGCAGTTTTTTCTCTGCTCAAGACTGTATTCTGTACCTAAACAAACATGAAACTTAATCCTGCCATTTCTTGTTTGCCTGAGAATTGTTTAGATATAGACACTCAGTGAATAATCCTAGGATATAGCAGTTGTAGCAACAGAGTTTCCTAATGTGAAAATCACATTTATGTTACAGATTTTTGTCTTAAAGAAATAATAAAGAAATAAAAGTTTTTTTTCTTCTTTTTGTGCTGATATTTAAATTTCACTCTCCTCTGCCAGCAAAAGCTGTTCGATCGGCATGGTGCTACCTCTGTGGAGTGACACAAAGATCCATCTGGATGGAGACGGGTGAGTTCCCTCGGACTCGTGCTGTATGGCTGCAGCATTCTACCCAGCGATGTTTCCCTTTTTTACTCAACACTGCAGCTACACCTGACACTTGGGATGAGTGTGATACACACATTGCTACACTGTGCTCAAGGGAATGACCATCTGTTTCGTCTGCTCCTCAGGGGCTTTACTGTGAACACGGCGAGTCGGACTCATGTCTTCAAACCCGTGTCAGTGCAGGCTATGTGGTGAGTAATGCACAACCTCTGGAGCCACAGTGGCTGTCTAAAGAAATTAAGCTTCATGACACACCACAATAAATCTCCTGATAAACACATGTGCCACTGTGCTGCAGTGAGAGGCAGGGTTAGGCAATGCTGAGTCATTCTGCCACCTGCTGACATGAAGACGCATGTGCAGAGAATTGCCTTTAACACATTGTTAGTAATATTTTTATTTTTCACCAGAAGACATGATAAAATTAGACTTTTACTTTAATCATCTATAACTACAACCTTTATCTTTCCATCAAACACAATCCAGGTCAGCCCTGCAGGTGATGCACAAGGCATGCGAGGTGTCACGCAGGTATAACTACTTCCCTGGAGGCATGGCTCTTACCTGGATGGGCTACTATGAGAGCTGCATATCTTCAGACCAGAGCTGTATCAATGAGTGGAATGCCATGAAGGACTTGGAGACCACACGGCCGGACTCACCCACTATGTTTGTCGACAAGTCAGTAAACACAAACTTAAACCGGCCTCTTTAAACTAACCATCCCCGTACCTGTTGTTGAAGTAGCTTGACATTTCAGGAACAGCTGGAATTGTGTGAGTGCTGAGATTTTAATCAGACTTAATCTTTGGTAGGCCTTCAGAGAGAGAGAGGACAGAGTGCCTTATTAAAGCCAAACTCAGAAGCATCATGACGTGCCAGGACCTCGAGAACGTCACCTGTAAACAGGTAAATATACAGTAGTGGTAATACACACACACACACACACACACACACACACACACACACACACACACACACACAGCTTTACATTTTGGGTGGTTTCATTTTAAGTGGCTGCATTTACATTTCCACGCCTAAAGGTGGAGACACATCTCAGTTCTCTTACTCATTTTCAAAGCTTGGAGTTGACTTTTCTGAAAGTCAATCTGTGGTAATGTTGTCACAATAGCAGTATTTTAAACTGTGATACAACACTAGCTTAGGAGATCATACATCAGGAACATCCCTATAACTAACAGAGATCGTATTGTTTTACACACGTGGTATCACAAAAGTACACATTCTGTAGACGTCCCCTGTAGAAGACTTTATAACACTTTCTAATAACAGAAACCTGATTTATACGATTGTATATTATAAATTATTAACTGAATATAATATGCTATTAGCTGTCAGCGTTCTTTGATACTTCAACAAGAATTTAAAGTAAACATATATCTCAGTAATTGTGCTGAAATACCTTACAACACTACAAAACAACACATAAATTAACATATCCTGTATAAATTCTCTTGTCAGATCCGTACAGAGCTGGAACAACACATGAACTGTAACCTGAAGGAGTACAAGGAGTACATCGACAATGAGATGCTGCTGATCCTGGGCCAGATGGACAAAGCCACACTCATCTTTGACCACGTCTACCTGGTGGGGCAACCGATACTGTCTCTTACATTCACCAAAATATCTGTGACGTCTGTTTTTTCCTGAGAAGGACTGAGATAAAAACATTCCCCTCCTTCTCCATCCCAAAGGAAGACTGCTTCCATGTGAAACCATTATTTTTGGAGAAAGGACAATCTTAAAAAGACTTGAAAATACACTTGAGCTAAACATTATTTTCCTTCATTTGTTTGTAGGGATCTGAATGGAATGCGTCTAATTTGGAGGAGCTGCAAGAATCGGGGTGATTTATTTTGTATTATGAAAGAACTAAGATAACTGCACAGACAAAAAAAACAGATTTTCATTATGATTTGAGCAAGAAAGAATGTTGTTGATGAGTTAACATTATCTTTCCTCCCCAGGGTGGGCTACATCCTCAACGTTACCAGGGAGATAGACAACTTCTTTCCAGGCACATTCAGTTATCACAACATACGCGTCTACGATGAAGACGCCACTGACCTGCTGGCTCACTGGAATGAGACGTACAACTTCATTGTTAAAGCAAAGTGAGTCCTGAGTGGAACAAAAAACATGTTTCTCATGTATCAGTTTATAAAGGCATCCTCAGAGGGGGAATATGATTATTTCTCTGACTGAATGAGTGGCTCCGAAATTTCCTCACATTTCACTAATCTTAAATTAAATGCATTTTACTTGTAATACCTGGTAACTTTATTTATTGGACTTTATTATCAAGCTAATATATTGTGGGTTTTATTTTCATTGAGCATAAAAATTCATTCTTGACTGTGGAAGCAGTAGTTTACCAAAACAAAAATCTTATCTCAGGGTCCACAGATGAGCTTTTTCTGAACCACATGACCCCCACTCCTCATGTAATTTGTACTTGTTGCCACATGGGCAAACCTCCCTACATGGACAACTTGATAACAACAACAGTTATTTCCATGACAACTGAACAAGCTAATATATACACTTAATTTAACCAGGTAAAAGTCTCATTTGGATTTAAAATCTCTTTTCAGAGCAACTTGGCCGAGGGCAGCATAAACATCATTACAACAATAAACACAAGGAGACAAGTACAGCTGTCACACACCACAAATGAGCAAGCACCACATCCAGTTAAAATGCAATTTAAAAAAAACAGCTATAAAAAAATCCTCTGAGGAAGATCATGAGATGTGGTTGAAATGTCTAGAACACAGATTCTCAAACTATGGTATGTATACCACTGGTGGTACGCAAGCTCCCTCTAGTGGTATACAGAGGAATCTCCAATGTATTAAAAAAGATTTATAATAAATTAATATAAATATATATAAAATATATCAAAATACTACAGCATTTCAAATGAAAATCCTTAGATCCCTGAAATGTAATTTAAAATAACTTTTGCCTTTTCCTTAATATTTTTGTTTTGATATCAGCATGCTATGTAATCAACATTTCTGAACATAGCACCCTCATACATCCATATTTAGTTATGAGTTACACAATGATGTTGAGATAGCAAATGTAGGCAGGATGAATGGTTTTAAAACATTTCAATCATGCCTCCGTATTTTGAGCAACCCTGTTGAAACTGAAGTGGATGACAATTAAATGAGCACAAGTGCTAGTGGCTATGGAAGCCACGCCAGTGAAGTTTCCAAAGCACCAAATGATGCGCCAGCCTTAGCATTGTATGAGAGTTGCGTGGAAGAGTTTAAGTGCCAGTTTTAGTGCTACCCCTTTGTACAGTGTGACTGTGACTGACAACAGTCAACAATACATTATCTTTTTATTAGGAATAACCCTGCCTCCTGTTGGACCTGTCCGCAGCAGAATTAGATAGGCCTATGCTACTGTTTTACAATTGCTTAAAGCAATGGAACTTGAAGAGCCTAATATTTTCTGAGGTGGTAAGGGACTTAAAAAGTTTGAGAACCACTTATCTAGAAAACAAAGCTATTTAGTGGACCCTTGAGTGAATGTTTATTTTGTCAAAGTATGTTTTTGTGATTATGTTTGTACCTCTCCCACACAGAAAGAACCACTCCAAGTGTCTAGTTCACTGCAAGATGGGTGTCAGTCGTTCTGCCTCCACTGTTATTGCGTATGCCATGAAGGAGTTCGGCTGGTCGCTAGAGAAGGCTTACAACTTTGTCAAACAAAAGAGGAGCATCACACGACCCAACGCAGGTTTCATGAGGCAGCTGGCTGAGTACGAGGGCATCTTGGATGCTAGGTACAGCTTTTTGTGTGTGTGTGCAGTGTTGCTGTCTAGCCGACTTCTCTCAGTGGACCTGTTTCTTGACTTCTGCTCTCCCTCTGTACATTGCATTTGTATATTTGCAGTAAACAGCGTCACAACAAGCTGTGGCATCCAGACGCAGACTGTGAAATGGTGGAGGGGCAGCAGGGACTGGCTCAATGTTGTGGAGGAGAGGAGGGAGGCCACCTGACTCCAGAGCCAGGGATGTCTCCCTGCTGTGAGGAGGCACTGTCTGATAAAGGGGCTGCATGTCCCTCTCCGCGCAGGGCTGTTGCACTGGAGATCGATCCTGCTTACAACAACTATTATTTCCGCCGGCTCTCTGACTCAGCACTGGACAGTGAACCATCAACGCCTGTGCGCGGCCCTCCCCTTCTCGGCATGGAAAAGGTCTTTATAGAAATTGAGGATGTGGAGCGGGACGCTCTGCTGGATGATGAGGCTTTTGATGCGCGTGAAGGCCTGCCGCTCCCCCACTTTGAGGCTACAGGAGAGGGGACAGCTGCTCAGACTAGCTCTCGGGGCCCTGAGCCCCTGGAGGAGCTGCGTCTGAGGCTGGAGTTTAGTACCGTGGAGGAGGAGGATGAGGAGGAGGTGCAAAAGGAGGAGGCAGAGATGGAGGTGCTCATGCAACCAGATGATGGAGGGGGTGGGGAAGGAGGTGGAGGAGAGGAAACGCAGGATCTGGAGGTAGAAGGGGATACAGAGGGTAATGGGATGGACCTGGCAACCCTAAATGAAAACTCCAACAATAACAACCATTTGAGTGCTCCACATAAACTCAATGTAAGTTTGAGTGATATGACTGACTTTTTTATTTTAGAATTAAAATGGCTGTTATTGATTTTATGAATCCAGTTTGACCTCTGACATTTTTTTCTTTCCTCTCTTTATTTAGGAAAAAGCCCCCTCCCTCCCGCCTCCAGTTGATGCTTCTATACTGTCCTGGAGGGATCCTAAGTCCAAGCTGAAAGATGTCTCTCCACCCCTGGTTTCTAAGCTTTGCCTTAACCCCAGTGCTCCTGAAGTCCGAAGTGCTTCATTCCCATTGTCCCATACCTCTTCTGAAGGCCTCACGTCTTCAGTGGGACTGCTGCGCCCCTGTGGCCCTCTGTGTGACTGTGCCAACTGTGCTGCCTCCCCGCCCACAGCTCTACTCGACAGAGACGAGCAGCCAGGAGACTCACTGCACTTACTAGAGCCGAAGGATGATGGTGAATTATTGGAAGTAGAGACTGAGAGTCAGAAAAGTAAATCTGCAGCTGCCTCTGAAGGTCTTCCTGAGCTGATGAGAATGGATTTGGAGGAAGAAGAGCCTGCTGTGGCATGCTACATTGGCCAACAACAGGAGACGCTGCTGCAGCTGCAGAAGTCTGGGCTGGTGCGCCGGCGTGCAGAGAGACTAGAGAGACTTTCAGGTTTGTCCGAAGAGAGCTTGCTCTCTGTGAAGCCTTTGCACGCATGCCAAAGGTCAAAAAACAGCCCTTTTCACACTGAGGAGGAACAGGCCGGCTCCGGCTTCCCTAAATCTTCTACACCATGCCAAGTGCGGTTAGAGCCACTGGTGGTGCCACTGACCAATGAAGCCTTGTTGGGGGTGGTGGGGTCTGGGTTGCTCACACCCACCTCCTCGCCTCATGGCTCCACCCTGACACGCAGCTCCAGCAGCGACAGCCTGCGCAGCGTGAGGGGGAAACCTGGCCTTGTGCGCCAGAGGGCGCAGGAGATCGAGACCCGCATGCGTCTGGCAGGCCTAACCGTGCCCTCGAGGCTGAAGCGGTCCAACTCGCTGGCCAAGTTGGGCAGCCTCAATTTCTCCTCGGAGGATCTGTGTTCAGCCTGCTCCTCAGACGCAGGGACACTACTGCTCCTCTCACTGTCCCCAGAGCCAGACCCCGGCCTGGACTGGGAATCCCCCACCACCTCTGCTTTGCCACGGCCCTGCAAGGACCTGCACACTCCAGAGAGAGCGCTACCAGGTGAGCCCAGAAGCTGACACATCAAGTGGAGGTTATATACACTCCACCCATCCCCTCATCTGTCACCCTGTGGGGCTGGAGAGTCCAGTCAAAGAAAACTAATGAAAACAAAAAAACAATGCCAACTGTTGTTATAAGGAGTGTACACTCTCCTTTGCCACATTGTTTCTCAAACTGCTGTTCACAGTGATGAAAGTCATATTGCTGTATCTGACAAGTGTGTAAAGCCATCAGTTCACCTCTAACTTGGTTTGATTCATGGACAAACAAGTGCCTTACGTATGAGACCAGAGGCACAGAGCTGTGTGTTAGACTGCAGGATGAGACGGTACTCTATAACCTTTAACTTCACGGCTGTTAGTACCTGAAATGTACCAAACTATGGTATCCATTGGCACTTAGATTATTTTTACCTGTCTGGTACAAAGTTGTAGCCTACATTGATGAACTTTCCTCAGTGGAGCTCGACAGAAAGCAAAGTGTTAATAAATGTAGAGTTGTTTACCGCACAGTTTATGTTTTAGATGCTAGAGGGTTGTAAAATTAATGGTTACCTCATGTTGCATTCACAGAGCTCTTTCTCAGATGAACACCGGGCTAGAGTTTAATTCAGTTCATTTGCTGATGTCGAATTGAAGTGAGGAAATCAGTTTTGAGATGTATGTTTATGCATTAATGTGTGACTATGTGTGAGTGAGTGAATGGGATCGAAGTGAAGAGAGAAGGTTGTGACTTTGTTTTGCCAGAGGCATGCTCACTGTTTTCAACAAACACAAACAGAAACATTTCTGAGTTTGTTGTTCCTTTGCACTGCTTTTTTTTATTGAGTGAATACTGGTACGCAAGCAAGCTATCTTCCAAAATAACATCAGAACAATGTTATTGACCTCATCATTCCCTACAATGTTCTTGGGAGAGCAGAGTGAGGAGTCACGCCGCATGGCTCACAACACAAAGGCCCAGTGTGACAGGAACTGAGGATTTCTGGCTGTCAAATCATATAAAGATATCTGAACAAGACACATTTTACATCCAAAACCTTCTTTACCTTAAATCAGCTCGTCCTTGAAGGTTGCCAACATTTTAAACTCATTTGTGCTTTTTGAAATGTGAAAGACCAAAGTTCTTTGGCTGTCTCGACAAATTGGAAACACCATTGAAGCTGTACAAAATATGTGAACCATAAATGTTAATCAATCATGTGCGTATTTAAATGCTGTCACATCTTTTTTGCACCTTTTTGGGAGAGACGAAAGAGACTCGGCAAAGTCATCAGGCTCATAGCTGTTAAGCTTTTATGCTCAAATCATCAGTGAGTTTAAAAAGCTTTGTGTCACACTGACTCGACAACGATCACAATAGGTTACTTCACAGTTTTGTAACCATTTTCTTTTTATATTTAAGTATGCAGTAACTTTTGTACTGTACATTGCTGTAGTTTGAATGCATATTGCACTTTTTATGTTGGTCAAAATAATGTACTGTATGTGTTAATTATGGAAATAAACATTTCTTTTACATATTACACCATGGGTATCTGTTTCTCTGTTCTTCCTTTATTCAAAATGACACTGACAAGTTTTAATCAAAACCTTTACACTTGTTTTTGCTCTCATTTCTTACAGGTTTAAGTTAAAGATCTGAGATTTTTTTTAGTGCACTCAATACTTCTCTTGACATTTTACAACATAATCCATCCACCTGACAAGATACTGAAACAGCATGATTATGACACAGGTGTGCCTTGAGATAGACACAACAAAAGGCCTCTCTACAGTTGAGCAAACAAATTGTTGAATCGGCTGTCTTTGTGGCTGTTCTCTGATGATCTTCCAGGTGAAGACGCAGGGTGTGGAGGTCCTGAGCTTGCACAAGATATGGCAAGTTTTGAGGGAGTGTGCGGCAATGTCTACCAGAGCTGTTGCCTGTGAACTGAATGTTCATTTCACTACCGTAAGACGTCTCCAGTGTCATTTCTATGAATTTGGCAGTACATCCAACCAGCTTCACAACCACAGACTGCATGTAGCTACACCAGATCAGGACCTCTACATGCAGCATCTTCACCTGCAAGATTGTCTGAGACCAGCCGCCTGAACAACTGATGCAACAATTGGTTTGCACAACTGTAGAGTGGCCATTTATTGTGACCATCCTAAGGCACACCTGTGTCATAACCAGGCTGTTCAATCAGCATCTTGTCAGGTTACACATCTGCAACCAAAATCTGAAAATTTGAGAGATCTGTTGAATGCAAAGCCTTAGATCCTTAATTTAAGAAAAAGGGATTAGAAACAAGTGTTGCAATTAAATTTTTTAAGCGTAATAGTATTGGTTATTTGAAATGACTTAAAGAAAAACAGAACAGAAGTGGGATTACATACTGTGTCACCCTGAATGTTATGATTGCTGACCTTCCTGAATGGGAAAACTATCACAGGCATGACTAAATATCTGTGCAGTGACTTGGCTTTGGTGGTGTGTGTGTATCCTGAAATTACATCACTGCGCCCCCATCTGTATGCTTTGGCAGGAGAGCCGTTCTCTAACAGCTAGGTTATATAACATTTGGCTTCCCGTCACTGTTTGCATGACATCAGTGAATGACTTAAGTTACACGCTCTCGTTCCTCCTGTCCTATATGACTGTGTGCGTGTCTGAGTAATGAATGGTAGACCCTGTGTACAGTGTGACATGGTGGGGCACTGAGGCGTCAAAGATGTTATTTACTGTTGTTTGTGTGTGAGTTTAAGCTGATCTAAAGCGTTTGAGCTCCTGTGTTTTGGGCGTGTACATGAAACCTGAGACTGGTATTTCCAGAAATGTGACATGAAAATGTGTCTGGCTACTGTAAACTTGTAAAACATTTAAATAACGGAGGGACTAAATAAAAGGCTTTGTAAAACTCATCTTTAGTGTGCCAAGAAGCCTGTGGAGTCTGTTTTGAGTTAGCGATGATCTTAAATTAGAGACAAATTGCATTTTGTCTAGACAAGCTTGAGAGCGACCTGTAACACTTTTTCAAACACAAGAACACAAGGACTGCAGGGCTGCCTGTCTGTCAACACAGCAGCCCTCACAGGCCACAGGCTCTGGGTGTGGGCCGGCCCCTCTTCCCCTTCTGCTGGTGAATTCTTGGCTGACGTACCTCCACTTTTGTTTTATTATCTGAGGACGTATCCTGTTTTGGATGTTACTATAGAGACCGAGGGAAACAAAAGAATAGCGACTGAGATATTTTTTAGATAATTTCCGTCACTCCTGGACATGTACAGGTTGGCTACAATTACTCACCATTTATCCCAGACACAAGCATCCTTTTACCACCTCCTACTTATCTTAACTAGGTTCCTGGAGTGGAGCAGTGTGAACTTTGCAGCCCATGAAACCAGCATGAAAACAGTAGAGGTGGGTATACCCTCCACTACACCACTTGTGTCGGGTAAAAGACAGAAAAAACTAACAGTACATTCCTTATATTTACTCTGCATCAGAATCTGCACTGGTCACTGAACAGGTCATCCACATTTATTCCAGTTTTCCACTCAGAAACAAGGTGAAAAGGTTACCACTTACGTATTTAACATCTCAGCACAGCATCACCCTTCAAACACATTCTCCATATACCTGAAAGCAAAACAAAGAGCTGGAAATATTAAAAATAACTCCTTTGATATCCAGGCACTGGAAAAATATTGCCGAGGAGCTTAGCTCAATTTTCCATTAAACAGTAAATCTAGAACCAGGCAATTTACTACAGAGCAGTTCTCTTTATTCGCTGGTTTGCTGACTTTAATGGATAGGCTTCATCCTCCTGAGACCCTGTGTCCTCACATTTTGGGTTTACTTGACCTTCTACTTCATTCTTCTTAACTTAGACCCATTGTCCACATTCGTGGACACTTTTTGTGCCATCTAGTGGTAGTAAGAGCACAATACACTAATCCATGTAAAAACAAGATGGCAGCCATTTCTGCTAAGTCAGTCTGCAGGCGATGCCAACACAAAAGTGGACAAGGTCCAAAACCTGATCACATTTTATGGTTGAAACTTGTTTATTTATGATTAATAATGTTTATATTTTGATATGGCAACAAATTTGACATATTTTAACAACAGTAACAAGATAAGACACTGTTAATTAGGAAGTACAAGAATGAGGACATTGGGACTTTAGTATCGTCTCGTTTGAGAACTTTGGGACTTTAGTATTGTCTCGTTTGAGGACATTGGGACTTAATTATTGTTGACAGTATTTCGTTTTTTATACTTATTGGTTCCCACTGATCCCAAATAACTAGAAAAAAATAAAAATGCATACCAAACAAAAGTTCAGGTCTCTGCAGGTTATTCATTAAATCCAGCTTTGCTCCAGTGGATCAAGAAGAAACCTCCCTCAGTAACACAGTGGTACAGTGTAACACTTCTGGTTTTTGCTACATTAAAGGGTAATGACAACCCCTTTTGTAATATTTGGCAACCCTGTCTCGATCATCTTCCTGGTGAACTTGTTGGCCTACTGCAGAAAGGGCTCTTGTCCTTTGTTTTCACAAATAAGTCATAGTTTTTCCCTTTTTTTAACATGGTACCAATGTGTACAAATTGTATATATTGTAATTTACATGTATATTAATACAACCCGTGCATGTTGCCTCATTTATTCATTTCTGTAATTTGGGAGTGGCTGTGTTGTTTGGTTATTTGTGTAAATAATAATAAAATATTAAAAGAAAAAAGACAACTTCTCCCAGGTTTCTCAAGACAGCGAAAAGTAAAGCAACAAGTCCAAGTTTCCCCTGATTGTGTTAGTCAAATGTGCTGTGACATCACATGGATGTAATATAAGGCTCCCATTGCTTGTGCATTGGAGGGAGGACTGAACATCACCAAACAACCAACAAAGAGCACTCTGTCGGTCCTGAGAGAGAGCAAACGACTCGGCTTCCACGTCCAACTGGTAAGTGTCGAATGCAACCTATGATAAGAGATCAATATTATATGAATCCTCACCGGGAGCTGTCATGGGTCAGGCCTGTGCCCACCTTGTTGTGTTGTGCTAATCTGCGGTCAGAAGAAATGATAAACTGTCTGTTTCCCAGATGCTGAAATTTGTGAGTGGTTCCTGGTTCGTTGGTTTTGAATTCCTGTATGTCTGAGTATGTTGAGGCAGTAGAGCACATGGTGATCAAGTGATCAGCTTTGGGCATTCAGGGAGGATGAGACAGGATAACAGAGCAGCTGTTTACAGGGATAGGCTGCCTTAAGGGAAGGGACTCCTCACACTCACTGATAGAGTTGCTGCAGGACAATCAATGAGAGTAAATTCCAGTGATATCTATGATGGATTTAACCCGATGAGTACACATGATGAAATACAGTGCTGTAACTTTTTATTGATGACCTCAAACTTAATCTTTCTGTGCTGTCATGTATTTCTGCTCTCTCTCTCTCTAAATATCGCATGGAAAAAAAACCTGTTTCTATCTTCTCACACAGCTGTGCGGAGACCACTGTGAGGGTGATAACATTAGCTCCCATAGCCATGTGTCTGGCCAGTGTGCAGGCCTGTCAGATGATAACACGACAGCAGTCATACGTTGTCACACAGACGAGGCATGTGGCCGCAGACAGGAAACAGACTCATGGTCCGGATCATTGTTCATTGTGCTTCACCGTTTTCTCTGCTTACTGCTGCAGTTTAGGAGGTGAAAACTTATTAAACAATTAGACAATTAGACAGTCTCATGCAGAAGCTGGTCTCCGCATCATGGTGATTTAGGCTTTGCCTTATGTTCTGCTTTCTTGTTAACAACAGCTGCTCTCGTTTCACCTCCTACTCCTGCTACTACTAATGCAAGAGCAGCTATAGTCAACAGCACATGATGTTGTTCCTCAGAGAAGCCTGAATAGAAAACATATCCAGAGTTAGACTACGAAGATGCAGCATTTTATTGAACTGCTGACATCATGTCATCCTCATACAAGACTGGACTGACTGCAGCCTTATCATTTAACTGAAATCAAATCAGCAAAGTATTCTGACAACAGAAAGTGAAACAAGAAGTAAAGTGTGGGAGAAAGATTTGCAGACAGACTGTCATAAGACTGTGTGAACCTTCAGTACTAACAGAGAGGGATTAATCAATTGGTCAGACTGCTTGTCTCTGGTGTCCCTATCTGCTGTGGTGCTGATCATCCCAAATAATTGATCACAGATTTTACATATCAGTACTGCTATTCTTAGGATAAGGCTTTGTGTCTTTGATGCTGATACTGCTGAATCACTTATCAATCCAAAACAAAGATTTAAGATAATATATTTAACCCCTTAAATAGTAATTCATATATCATTTACTCACATTGTGTTACACTGAATTTGAGAAGAACACTTTCTCGCATGCCTCCATTGTAAATCAAGAATACAAGAACTGAGAAAGAGATCAATGCTAGTAAAAGGAAGTTGTGTTTAACAGCAGCAAAACTATATCAAAACATCCATTTACAAACTCTCACATAACTCACACAGTATAATCTAAGTCTCATTGATCCAGTCGTATGCTCAGTGTCTCCCAAACACATTTTCACCAGGACCTAACTATTTAAAACGCCTCCACATAAACAACACAGTGAAAATACATGTGTTTGGGAGGTAGTGAGCATACAACTGGATAAATGAGACTTGGATTATACTGCATGAGTTGCGTGAGAGTTGCGTAAACAGATGCTTTGATAGAGGTTTGCTGTTGTTAAATGAAGCCATCTTTTCATCAAGAATTTGCTCTATTTTTGGATGCGAGAGAAACATGTTTTTTTTCTTCATAAATTTAATATAACAGGGTGAGCAACTGATATAGAAATGATCATTTTGGAGTTTAAGTATTCCTTTTAAATGCACAAGTGACATTGCTGCAAAATCTTGTGACTGTAATTTGTCTCAGAGTTGAGCAACTGCAGACACTGCCATTGCATGAATAACCCAACAGAAGGTATATTATAGTTGTTAACGTCATAAGATACTCCAATTCACCACTAACATGCAAATAGCTACTGTGTGACTATGAGTTGTTTGCTGCATGGCCTCTTCCCAAGACTGAAACCATTTCTAATGTGTAGACAGTGATGTTAATCCCAGCTGTCTGCTCAATTTGTTCCTCCTCTGATTCAGCAGCAGCTCAGTTTATTATAAGTGAGGATCTACAGGCACAAGAAACAACTCCTGGGCTGACATTCCTAACACGTGGCATTATTTGGGAGGGTGGTCTTTTATTGTGATGTTGATACCGTGTCTTTCTCCACAGACCAGAATGGGACAGAACCAGGATAAACTAGAAGGGGGAGAACAGGCCCTTGGTGAAGCGTTGGAGGAGACAACGCTAAACCCTGACTCTGAAGGAGCAGGCAGTCATACAGGTGATGTCATGGAGGGAGGAAGCTCCTGTGAGGAGGAGGCTGGTAACACCAAGGAAAATTCAGGGGAGCCAGACGCTGAGGATCTGGACGGGAGCCCCGGCCAGGAGCCAACAACACCTTCCAGTGAGAAGCACATAAATTTGTGGGTGAGTCCTTTCGCTGCACAGGAGGTGAGACAGGGAGGGGCTGCAGGAAAGGAGGGAGGAGGAGGAGGAGGAGGCAGGACCACTCCAGTGGTTCCACGGGAGACGAACAAGAACCGAAAGAGTAGCACGAGGATTGAGGAAAGAGCCGGAGCACACAAGCTGTTTAGTCAAATCAAAAGAGAGGAGAAGAAGGCTGAGGAGGAGCCTCAGAGATTCTCAAAGAACAAGATGGAGTATCAGGATGAGGGAAGTGTCCAACATGAGGAGATCCAGGATGAAAACTTCTCATATAAAAGGTCTGGCCCTGCTGTTACCACAGAGGATGCAAACTCTGTGCTGATGAAGATGAGCAGACGTGGAGTTCATGCAGGAAGTGAGCTGGTACTGTCTTTTCAACAAGACCAGCATGACACCAACATGGTTGCAGCTGAAGACATTCAACTCTGTGCAGGAACAGTGGGCCGCTTGAGTGAGAGGAAGGAACCGCCTACCGCTCAATCCCAACATCCTTTGAAAAACAATCTGGAGAAAGAGTCACTATTAGACGTGAGTGATACCATTCACTGTAGACCTCCAAAAGAGAGAACAGATACAAAGGAGGAAGCATGTGAGGTGAGGCCAGTTTGGAACGACTTCTCTTCGACAAAACCAAAAGTCAATGACACTGAGGATCAAAGGGAGTCAGTGAGGCCTTATCTACAAGTGGACACAACTGAAACAACCACAGATCAAGAGATAGACTCATGTTCAGCATCAAATCCAGTCAGTGAGCCCAGTTCAATTTTGGAGAAACTACTGAAGAGAGACAGAAAGGAGACGACCCCAGCTCCTTCAAAAATAAAAAAGGCTGACACAAACAACAAGGTCACCATGGATGTTACTGCAAAGAGGATCCCTGACAGTGCAACAACAGAGCATTTCAACGATAAACTCAATCAGTCAGTATGTGACATGAAGGGATTGAAAGAGAAACCACCTAAAGAAAACCGTGCAACCAAAGAACACCGCATTAAGGATATGGACATGAAACAAGCAGATGCAGCTGATAGTATGACCGCAGATTGTTTTCAGCCTGGAGTGACTGGGAATACTATGTGTAAGAGTTCACTTACAAAATCCCCATGCTCTAAAGCTGATTGTCAGAGTGCAGAGAACATCAACTCAACAGATGCCTCAGCTAATAAGGATATTGAGATAAAGCCAAAAGTGCATACCTTTAGAAATCTGTCTTCAGGCAACTTGCAATCAGCTGTCTCACATGAGAGGACGTCATGTGAGGTGAGTGATGTGATTGCTGAGGAATCTGCACCTTTATCAGTGTCTGATGTGAAGTCTCCACAAACAAAAAGTGATGGTCAAATTGCAGACTCATCCTATTTACTTTCTGCTGACACAACAGACACCAGTACTATAAGACCACCTCTACAAATAAAAAGTGACAGTGAGTGCAAATCATCCCCAGATGCTCAATCTGTGAGGAGGAGGAAGGTGAAGGGCTCGACTGAGGACACTGCAACACCAGCTGTGGATGCTGGCTCAGTTTTGGTTGCAGCCAGCACAGTTATCTCAGAGGAAAGCCACCAGGCCACAAAGCAGGATCTTGATATGACACTTAACACAGACAATGCGATGCCAGATCATCATGATGAACAACCTGGCAAAGATGGAGATGACAGAGTCTTGAAGAGAGATAAATCCCAAAGCACTCCCAGATCTAGGCCTGTCTCAGAGCTCATAAAGGAGACCATTCAACTGCACGAAAAGCTGCAGCACCAGGATTGGCCAAAGCCAGCTGAAGTCAAGCCTGAAGAGCAGGGCCAGTCTGTGAAGGTGGCGCAGATGAAGGCAGCTTTCGACTCAGCTCAGAAATCCCCTGACAAGGCAATCGACAGGAAGCCATCAATGAGAAGAGGTAAGAGTAACATCTAGCTTACAGTAATGTATATATATACCATAGTATCAAATGAGTAGAAGCTGTGGAGAACACATGAGGCCTAATAGGATAGCAGGTAAATTAATCAGTGAGTCATTTTTATTTAAAAAACAATTAACCAATGGAGTCTGCTTTCCTGGTCCATGAACCATGATACTGTGGGCTGCCAGATTCACCACAAACACTTGCATCAGCCTTCATCTACAAGACTGAGGGAGGGTGAAGAGAAAAAAAGATTGGATGATGGAATACAGCTGTTTTCTTCTGTCAAAGGTCTGCATTACTCTGGGTGTGTGAAATGACGCCATCTTGTGGTGCTGTAATACACTTGTGGTACATTGTGTTCTTCAGGAGGATTGGGATACATTTTTGATGTCATAAAATTATATCAAGAACAGTAATACTGTGCAAGCATGTTCTATGGTTTCACTGTGTATCACAAAGTGGATGTTATGGCTGTCATATTATCATGGACATTAGAGGCAGCCTGAATAATTTTTTTTAATAGGATCAAGGAATCTCTTTCTCTCACAGAACCATTCATAACCAGCCATATACACTTATATTCATATATTTATCTTTGGTATTCATAAAGCTACACCCATTTAATCACAGTCGCATGTATCATGATCATGTATATTGCGATACACTGCAATTTATTACCTGTTTTCAATTGCAAATCATGTCCTCAATGCAAAACTTTGCCAACATGTGTTTTATCCAATGAGATAAAAAATTTCAGTCTGTTCCTCTCATTTCAGTCATTTTTATTACCACAAAATGTATCTAGGGGACTGAAAAAGCTATGGGTTTATTACTCTAGTCGGCCACCAAAAGTTTAATTCATATTTGCAATATTAATAATTGAAATAATAAAAAAATATCGATACTTATTGGCATCCATGTGTCGATGTGATATCGCAATACTGTGTATTGATTTTTTTCCCTTACCCCTAATATATACTGTATATATTATGGGCCCTCTTGCCTCATTTAGCTGCTCCATAATGCTGTCGGATGGGTGAGTGGGTTGCACTTATTTACCCTGCCAGAAGAAGAAAGTACATAAATCATTTTAGCCTAATTGATAAATAAATTGTATAATTTCTATGAGTAAAATGCCACTTCTCTAAATTATATGATTATAATA
The DNA here is from genome assembly GCF_006386435.1 of Epinephelus moara. NCBI lineage: Eukaryota > Metazoa > Chordata > Actinopteri > Perciformes > Serranidae > Epinephelus > Epinephelus moara. Next base: position 21,239,864 of record NC_065513.1, read on the forward strand.
TAATGGGGAGACAATGATAAATAGATAATAAATAGATGAAATAGATAATATGAGTGTCACATTAATACCACAGGAGATTAAAAAGCCATAAAACCACCTTATAACACACTATTAATGGTGATTTTTGGTGACTGGGAAACTGAAAAAAGGAGGCGTCCGTTCTGTTCCTTGTTAACCTAACCGCCACTCTGATTGGCTGTTGGAGCTGTCCGTCAAAGACCACTTATCCAATCAGAGCTCGCCAAGCCAAGGCAGGGGGCGGGACTAGCGTCAGAGTGGGGAAAGAGCACACAGAGCGAGCGGTGTCAGCAGCACAGCAGCGGCTCCGGCAGAGGGAGGAATCAAGTGGGATACGCGTTGGGCTGTGTTATATCATTCGGCTTTCGGGAATACTTTCATTTTCCTCTCAGAAGGTAGGTTAAAGATTAAAATAATTGTTTAGACTCTATTTGGTGTTCTTACGCCTTTTGAATTTGTTTCAGCGGTCCTTGTTTGTCCATGTACAGCCATCCAGACAGGAAAGTGCATGCGCTAGCTAAAATGAATCGGGATAGTCTGAGGAACTGTTTTTTAAGCTAGCGCTAGCCTTCGGCGGCGGTTAGGTGACAATGCCAAAAAAGTTTATAACCGATAACCAAAGCAGTTGCTGGTTTCACGCGAGGTTTTTGCTCCGTTTGGGTGGGTTTGGCTGATAATTGACGGCGTGAAATGTGCTGTTGCACGTTATTGAACGGGGTGGGGTAGCTAACCATAGTGCGGCAGGAAAACTTATCTCAGAAACGATAGATCCACATACACGGAGGTGCAGGCAGCACAACCGCGCCCTGGCCCCTGGCACCCTCACTGAATATTGGCTCTGCACATAGAACAATAGGCTCCAAACACACTGATATCCAAGAATTAACTCTTTCGGCTATTATTTTTTTGTCACAATGATTAAATTCCAGTATCCGGAATATTCATCCAGATGCCAGGTTCAGATTTGACCCACTAACACACTGGTATGGAAGATAAATGGGAGAGGGTCATAAAGCATGCTAGCGACTACAATGTTAACTTAACCAAATGTATAATCACTGCGTCCTGCACGAGCTCTGCTTGTTTGGCCATGACACGTGCAGAATTGTTTGACCGGATGAATGCAGAATATGTGCAGATAACCTCCTCAACCTTTTATAGTATTTATTATCTATGAGGGCAGACAGAAATGTGGTGTAGCTGCACCTGAGTGTGTGTTTGAGTCAATCAGTATCATGCTGACAGCTGTTTTTAATTAGGAGTCCTTCTGCAGCAAAACAAAGGTTTGGTTTAGTTGTGTTCAAGTCAAATTAAGACAGGGTACATTATTTATTAGCACTTTTCCTTGTATTCAGAGTCACTTTATTGCCTGTTTAGTCTGATCAACCTAGATGTTTTATTTAAAGTTTCCACAGCTGGACCAAATATGTTTTAACTAAACAGAGTTTGCACATTAATGATTTTTTTTGGCAAGGAAATGTAATGAAGTGTGTCACGAGTAGTGCTGCCTCATTAGCATTATTGATAGTCTGTCCATTTTTTTGGTCCATCACAAAGTCTATTAAAAGTGAAACACAAAAATAGTGTCCATCCCTAGCTATGAGAGCCAAAGATGTCTTTTAAATGTCCCGATTGAGCCCTTATATATTCAATTAAATATGACACAAACAGAGAGAAGCAGCAAATCCTTACATCTGAGTAGGCAGGTAGGCTCTGGCAGTTGATAAAATAATGGACATAATCAATTTGTTCATTTTTCTGCCCCTCAGCTAATCAATTCATTGACTGATTGGTTCAGCTCTGGTCACAAGTACTGTGAATTAGCCTCACCCTTAAAAATTTGACTTGGCGCTGTGAGTAATGTGATTCTCAAACATCATATTGAACATTTATGAAAAACTGGAGAGTGTAGGGAGATCATTAAAGACACTCCACTCCTCAGTTAGTAGTTGTAAATAGTCTCAGTAGTTGAGCCCTAGTAGCTGGGTGATGACCTAGATAGTCCTCTGTGTGACCCCTCCATCTGTACGCCACCACCGGCTCATTTGCTTGCTCATGACAATAGGGCAGTTTGACTCGTAATGACCGTGGTTAGTGTGCCAAAAGGGCAACATGATTTGCATATTTAGCCCCTGTCTTGGACTGGATTACTTAGGTCCCATGTGTAATCAGCTTTGGGATTGCAGGAGTTTCCCTCGCTGAGACTCGTCGTGGGATGCAGAGCAGGTGAAGACTGACAGGGCGACCCCAGGGTCGACAGTCAGCAGTGCTACAGCTGTGTTTGGGCTTGTTAACCATTCCAGACGCATCAACCTCTGCTGGTTGTGCTGCGGTACAAGGTCTTTAGAAGTGCGTAGCCTGCCTTCCTATGGCAGGGCAGAGAGAGGAAGTTGGTCAGGAAGCAGAGGGAAATAAGCATAAGATGTAAGGGAGAGTTAGTTCCTATCAACTGCAGCAAGGAGTGTTGGTGTGGGCTGTGGTGTACTTACCAGTGCCTATCTAACATTTTGAATTGGTTTCAGGAAGATCACTAAGATTTGTATCCAGCATGTCCACTCCATTGATTTCATCGGTGTCTATGGAGGTCTGGCTAAGTCCAGCTGTTCGCTGCTGAACATCTGAAGTCATTGTTCATTATTGTACTGAAATAGTTAGGAAGTAGGTTCAGGCTTCGGCTTTGTTTTGTTGACTAAGGAATATGTGCATTAGATAGAACGTAGCCCAGCAGCAGTTTGGTATTTCTCTCCTGTTAGTTAGTCCTCATAGTAGTCTGCTGGAATAATCCATATTCATGTGGAAAGAAGCTAAATACTTGGTCAACACCCAAAGAGTGCATTCTTTTAACATGTCTGACATACCTCAGTTTGTGTCCAGTCCTGTCTGCGCAAGATGTTATCTCACTCCACATTTTCAAGAAGACTTTCCGCCAGAAACTCTCTAAATGACATGCCGCAACTTGAAAATTTAACTGTTTTTTTAAGTTCACTTTAACTATGGTTTGTCTGTGCTACAGATTTTTTTATAGGCAAGATGTCCATCCTAAAGGATAGGTGGGAAGAAACATCTCATTATCTAACCACCTGCTTGGCATATTAGTGTGTTTGTTTGTTTGGAACAGCCTGAGGATGAAGAGGATCACATACCTAAATCTGTGTCCCTAATTGCTTACGCAGTAGAAAACAAACAGTGTTTTTCGTGTGAGATAGAATTGTTTAAGGACATAACCCAATACTCTATACTGTTTAATAAGCCACAATTAAGTATTTTAGATTTATAAATCTAAGTAGTTGTCTCTCTCAGCTTCTTAGATGCAGGTGTTTGTTTCACAATCTGTGTGTAGACTTTATAGAAATATATTTGCTTGGAATGGCAATCAAAAATGAAGTTCATGCCCTCTCCTATTTTGACTTACCTCTTTCAGCTTTGTAGTTTTCTGCACACAGAATAATAGCGTTTCTTCCACTGGTCTTTCCCACCACAGCTGACAACATCTGTTGAAATGGAGCAGTGGTGTGTACATGGGGGGAGGGGGAAGTGGCTGAACAGGAAGAGGAAGGGATATGCTTTGTACTCCGAAGCTGTATTATTTAGGAGTTGACTTTTTTTATTTTTAAATTGAACAATAGGGTTGTATTTGTCCTCTTGTGGTGTCTGTTGTGTTTCTCACCTGACAGGAAAGGAGCAAGTGAAAACTTGGGCAGAGGTTAAATGGTCAGGTTGTGTTGCTGCAGATACTAAAGTACACACAAACACTGATAAAAACTAGAGCTTTTCCTCTTCTGAGTCATTTAATAGGATTTTAAAGTGGTCTCTTTAAACCTTGACTTTTAAGTAGGATAAGAAGTTTAGGAGTTAGTCTTTTAAGTCTAACCGCACAGAAATTGATAGAGCTGAGAATGGGGTCTGTGCTGGAGTACATTTTAAGGCATGCTCAGCATCACACTAAACATACAGACGTGATCTGACATTTATGTTTCCTATCTTTGAAATCGGAGGAGTCTGTTTTTCCTGTTTTTGGAATGAGGAAGTTGGCGACACCTCCTCATTTGACCTCTGGTGTTGAAATATTGTCATCTTTAAATGTCTGACACACTATGTGCTATTATTGATGCATACACATAACCTTTACCTGGAATTTGATTGGACCTGGTGATTGGTTCTGTCTATGTTACAGAGCATTGAGCTGGACTTTGAGCCACGTCGCTCTTGTGTCTGCAAATCTCATTTCCTATGAAGTATAAAAGAATACAATAGCATTCCTTGAAACACTGGCGCGTAATGTATGGTGTTCCAGCAGTGTTTAAATTGAGTGGAGCACATACTGCATGGTCACTTGGGGTGAGAGAGAGGTGAAAAAACAACACCTTATCTCATTGTTGCAAAAAAGCACTGGAATGTAGCTGGAATCTGATTACAATGGTGGTCCGTGGCCCTGGTTACAGGAAGGGGATTTAGGTGGCGTCTCATGTGGTCTTGGTGACAAAAGGCAAAAGGCAGCCAGTGTATGGGGAGCACTGAGGCGATATCACTGGCGTGTGTAGTGGCGGCGAGGGGTGGCAGGGGTAAAGAAAAGTGTGGGAAAGAAAAGTCTGTGGCTAGTAAGTCTCTAAATTTACAATATCAACCTTTTATGACAATAAAATACCAGTACTGTGAAGAATATGTATACATTCATTGCAGGCTGCAGCCGGCTTATATTGTAGACATATTGGTCTACCATGTGTTGGGGGATGTAACTTCTATGCATGGCCTGCAGTGACCCGGACTGTGGCTACCACTATGATGCTAACAGTCACATAGCAGGGAAGCTGGCAACAATAACAATGATGAAAAGTACCAACAAACAAAGGAACTACAAATCTAAACATGTAGCAGATAAGAGCTGTTGAGAAACATGGCTGAGCCTTGTTTTATTTACTGATTACATGTATCCTCATAGGGCTTTATGCATGCCAGTTACCTCAGCTTTAGACTACGTTATCTTAAGATAATTGTGTTATTGCTCATGCAGCAGCCGCTATGATTTTATATTTTCTAGCGCTGAAACAATCAAATAGTCAAGCAGTTATGCTGACCAAGGCTCTTATACCCTTTTCTTGTTGTTCTTGTTGTTGTTGTTGTATTTGGAAGTGTCTCTCCGGCTTCACCTTGAGGCTGTAGGGAGGCTAGTGGGTTTTTGCTGTCCATCAAGCTCAACCTGTTGTGAGAAACGGGTCTATTTTCTGTCAACATTACAGTCGATACCCCTTCAGGAGAATGACCTCGGACAGAACCATCTCAGACATGTTTATACTGGGCATGTTTGATAATAAAAGCTGAAAGAGTAGTAATTTGATTTAATTTAATTTGATGCTCTGGCTGTAACTGACTGTTATTATTTTTATTGTCAATTAATCTGTTGATTATTTTCTTGATAAATCAATTTGTTGTTTGGTTTATAAAATGGGAAAAAATGGCAAATTGTTGATTAGTGTTTCCCATGATGTCCTCAAATGTCTTATTTTTTCACAACCAAAAGATAATTAGTTTACTGCCATGGAGGAGTAAAGAAACAAAAACATATTAACTTTTAGAAGAAGCTGGAATCAGAGTTTTGATTCTTTCTTTTCCTTAAAAAAATTACTAAAACCGATTAATCAATTATTATTTAAAGTCGACGACAAATAATCATTGCAGCTCTATGTTATGCACATTTAGTATAGGGAAATACACAGTATACACAGTTTCCAAAATAACGGTTGTGGAGACTGTTTAGGCTTTGTCATAATTCTGCTCTAATTCTCCCGTCCCTCCCTCTCTCACATCAGCTCATCCCGATTTGTGGCTGGGATTTTCATGTTATGTCACATCTCACTCACCAAGTGCACCATGACACACAGAGCATCAAGGACAGTTTGCACCCCGTAAAACAAGGTGGTGAAAAGATAGACAGGCTGTATCTGTACAGTTTGTATTGACAAACTCAGTTCACTCTTGTTTTGCCTGTCGTCCAGAATAGGCTATTATCTTTGGATTTCACAGAGCCGTAATAGGCAGTGAGTTTTAATCCTGGTTAGGCTGGTTATCTGCCGTACTAGCGGGGATCTTATTGTCCAAGTGTTGTAGGTAAACAGTTAAGTACATCTCACTCTTGTCCAAACATTTCTCTGGAACTTAAGTGTTGTCTTCTGACATCTCTCTAAACAACTTCTTAACAACGACTGCTGGGTATGTTTTTATCAGGGTGGGGCAGTAATATGTAATAATGTTATTCTCTTTGAGCCTTGTCAATGAGAAACCAGCTGGGGAACAAATAGCTGTTGGCAGAATGGGGTGGCCCCATGTTTTAATTGGAACATGTGAGCACAACTGAATGTGGCAGGGATAGGCAGCATTAAATGTCTCGTGTCACTGAGGATGTGCCAAAATATTAGGCCTACATGTTCATGCACATGCTCCAAAATCTATACACAGTGGATATCCTCACCTCCAATGACTCAATTGCACAAAACTAAAAAGAGAAATTTTGATTTTCCCAATGGTCATCTCCAAGTGCTTCATTAATCTGAGCGTTCAGTTACTGAGATTCATCGTGGATCAAGTGACAGAAAAGGTGTTTGTTCTTCCAGTAACACATTTGGGCACACTGACCAAACACGAGCCCTCGCTGAGCTTTCTTTTTTTGTACTTGTTTCCTCCCTGTAGCTGTTTTGCAGTCTTATGTCAGAGCAAAACAATTTCCACTTGGTTTAATGGAACGCAGCAGTCTGTACTGTGACTGTGAGGTAGACATGAGAGGAAGACAATCCATGGCCTAACACTGTCAGCTCTACAGCGAACATGAAGATGCTAAATTCTGCCATTATCACCTTCCTTTTCATACCATTTCCTTTAATTGTTAAATATAGGATTGTGTATTTGAGACTGCATGACAAGACTGACATTTACTGATATTACAGGAAGCACAATCCTATAACTTGAAGTCTTTTAGTGTGATCAGAATAACCAGTGGAAGTGAAGTATAGCTCTTAATTTTTCACAAGACCCACTTTCCTCAACAGAATTGTCAGATGTGAATGGAATTGAGGAATGCACGGAAGGATGCTTAAAAACTGTGTCACACTGGTTCCATTTCCTGTTGGTCATTTCCTCAGGCTGTGGGGTCCTCCTTTTGTCTCTGCACATCAGGGTCAGCTCTGCTGGCTCAAGAGGCAATAAGGTACATAGCTCTCCATTCATCTGATTTGCCCCAACAGATACTTGCGGTCTTTTCGCTTGAATTAGGGCTGGATCAGTGAGCTGTAAATCTCAGGAGAGTGTCACCGAGTAGCCCAGCATTCCCCTAAGGTGTGTCTGTCTGTCTGTCTGTCTTTCTGTCTTGCTCTCTGGTGTGTGTGTGTCTGGCTGTCAGACTGGTGCCGGCCTTTTACAGCCCCTGCTGACAATGTTGCATGCAAATGTCAGCCGTGATCATTATGACGTTAATGTCTGGGAAAGGGAATGGGTCATAAAAGCTGAATAATAAATAATTGATTTGCAGGATTCAGCGCTGACACTCTCTAATTTGGCTCCTGCAGTTATGTAGAGGTCGTTGCGTTTTCCATGAATTTGTTTTTTGTCATTTTAAAAGATAAAGAGCTCACTTCATCGTTCAGTTTTTATTGATGGAAATAATTTTATTTTTATTTTAACTTAGCCTATTCATTACTGTGTGCTCACCGGAAGAGACAAAGCAATCTTATAGTGGTTTGTATAAAGTTATTTCCTTTGTGTTTAGAGTTAATGTGTTCACAATTAGCCCCAGGACTTTCTGTGGTAGCCACAAAGTCTTACAGGACGTTGGCTGTTTGGATAAGGCCTTTGCTATTTTTGAGCGGAATAACTCTGCCCCTCAGGGTCCTTTTGTGCTGCTCTTTAAATCACAAAAACTCAAAACAAAAGCTACTATTTGGATACTATAATGGTACCAGCTTTCAATTTGATATTAGTTGTGAATATTAATTAAAAATACAGTGTTTTGTTTGCTTCTGTGTAGTTTCTAGACTATGAAGCAACATTTTTTAAACAGAAGTGACATGATATACACTGCTCAAAAAAATAAAGGGAACACTAAAATAACACATCCCAGATCTGAATGAATGAAAAATTCTTATTAAATACTTTGTTCTGTACATAGTTGAATGTGCTGACAACAAAATCACACAAAAATTATCAATGGAAATCAAATTTATTAACCCATGGAGGTCTG